>NW_015176060.1:156386-201831 GCF_001447785.1 Gekko japonicus | reverse complement strand
GAGACACCTACTTCACAGGGTGTCTGTTGTGGGGAGGGGAAGGGAAAGTATTTTGGAAGCCGCTCTGAGACACCTTTGGGTAGTGAAGGGCGGGGTATAAATCCAATCTCTTCTTCTTCTTCTTCTTCTTCTTCACATTGCAGACCTCAGTATGTTACTGCATAGGGTTGTCAGCAGAGGCGGACTAAGGCTCACTGGTGCCCTAAGCACTGACCAGTATTGGTGCCCCCCTCCTTTCCACACTGACCCAGTCCATTTTAGTTGTTGACCTGTCTGACCAGATATACAGTGCAGGTTGCAGCAATACAAAAATTTATTCATATGATAACACAATATACTGTACAAACTAAGCTTTTCACCCTTTCCCCAACTTTGTGGTGCCCCCTTTGGCCCTGGTGCCCTAAGCACCTGCTTAGTCTGCTTAATGGTTAATCTGCCCCTGCTTCTCCTGCATTTCTTTTAAAAAATCATTATTACAACCAATGCTCCCTTTAAGCTGTGGAGTCTTGTGAGCACAAATTCTACTTTGTGAGCTACTGGCATATAGTTGTGAGCACACAATTGGCTACTGCATAAATTAGTTTGCTCTTGAACCATCCTTCCTGAGCTGAGACAAAAATGTGTGAGCCAGAGGCTAAAAAACTGTGAGCTAGCTCACACTAACTCAGCTTAGAGAGAACACTACAACATAAGAAGAGCCCTGCTAGATCAGACCAATGGTCCATTTAGTCCGGCATCCTATCTTACACAGTGGCCAACCAGTTCCTCTGGAGGGCCAACAACAGGGCAGAGAGGCTGAGGCCTTCCCTTGATGCTGCCTTCTGGCTCTGGGATTCAGTGAGTTAGAGCCTCTGAATGTGGAGGTTCTCCTCGGTCACTGTGGCTGGTAGCCACTGACAGACCTGTCCTCCGTGAATCTATCTAATCCCCTTTTAAAGCTTTCTATTCCAGTGCCCATCACTACATCCTCTGGCAGTGAATTCTACATTTTAATCGCTCTCGGTGTAAAGAAGCATTTCCTGAGCTTGAAATGGGAGAGAGAAAAACAACCGTTAAATATTCTTTCATTACCTAAATCTTTTTGAAGATACTGTAGAAACAAGACAAGGGTTTTTTAAAATAAAAATAAAAATACTGCACCGCAACAAAAGGGAGAAAGATCCAAGTGGTCAGGCTTCTTTTCAGATTAATTTCTCCAACATGGTAGAACTAAATTGTGTTAGATTAGACTAAACAGAGATCTGCTGCTTAACTGGCAGACCTGTGTTAAATTCTTCCTCCAATCCTGAATGTCTCCTATGACGTGCCTCATCTCCAGATGTCATCCCCCCCCTCCACTGGCAGGACCAGAGAGATATGTAGTACCGTTCACTTACTGGTATAAATTGTATTAGGTGTTATAGAGGAAATGGAATGGTGTGGCCCAACTACTATTGGGCGCCAAGCAGAATTCTGCAGATTACTGATAAATACAAAGCTGTGTTTTGAATTAAACTCTGTTTATATGAACGTGAGCAGACTTTTGTTCTTGCTGGTTCTAGTTAAGATTTTGGTTAAATAGCTGCAGAATGTTTTGTGTGTTTCCTGAGTCAGTATTCAGATGTAACACCTGCCTTGTCTAAAATGTACATTTGAATTTAGAAATGGCTCTTTTCTGCTTTCTTTCATGTGGCATCAAGTAAGTGCAGCGGACTCTAATCTGGAGAACCAGGTTTGATTCCCCACTCCTCCACATGCAGCCAGCTGGGTGACCTTGGGTCAGTCACAGTTCTCTTAGAGCTGTTCTCTCAGAGCTCTCTCAGCACCACCTACCTCACAGGGTGTCTGTTGGGGGGAGAAGAAGGGAAGGAGATTGTAAGCCTGGCAACCCTACTAATTAGGCGTTAAAGGTTCAAAATGATCTGAACAAGGTTTGTTTTCAGTTTGTAATCTGTTACTAAATTTAATACATTTGATTGATCATGAGATTCATCATTTTGCTTTAGAAAACCAATAAGCAACAGCCTTTCGATCAGTAGCAGCTTGATAGAAATCTTCAAATATGAAATGAATTAACAAAGAAAAAGTTTGAGCCTCTCTAATACTACATTTAGGTAATTTTTTTTTAACCAAGAGAGGAGCCCAGTAATAATAATACTATGAATTTGTATAGCGAGGATTGCCAGCAGGCCAGGGGGAAATATGTTAATCTCCCTTTTAACAGAGGCTTAACTTGTGGAAATGGGCAGGCGAAGCTTTTCATAATATGAAAGTAAATAACAACATCATATGGTAAATATCCCATTAAGCCTCTGCCAAAGGGACAGGACATTTTTTTCCTCCAGACAATTAACAACCTCTGTATACTGTTTTCAGTATTCAAAATGCTTCACACTAATTATTCCTTCCACAGTCCTATAATCTACACTCATGTTAATCACCCCTGTATTGCCAAATGGGAATTTGGCATGCACTCCTGGTTCGTTGCTGTGTAACGTGTGTGAAATAGTTATACGACTTTAATTCTGGAAAGCATCCGCACAGGTTTTTTCCTCCTACTGCTTTCTTTAACAGCAGTTACAACAGTCGCTTTTTGAAAAGTCAGCTTGAGGCTATACGGATGCTGACTCTTGCAGCCATGTAGCCAGTTCTGTCCTTGTGAGGCGCAACAGGGGAACTGCAGTATGCATGGAGCTCCGATAACATGACTTCCTCGAATAAAGGATCCAGGGAGGCAAGAATCAGCTGCTCTGTCTCCTCCATTGCATGTCGAACCCAGAAATAATATAGTACTGAATGTTGTTTCAAGCAAGAAATGCTTCCCTTTGCTTTTTCTTTGCAGTGCATTTGTGAGCTTGTATGATTGTGCCTGAGCACAGTTTTTATTTTCAGGATTTTTAAAGGAACACCCCGAATGAGTTGCGAATGACATAATATTCAAGTTACATTTTAAAAAATATTAAAGTAGGTAGATCAGCTAGACAAATATGGTAACTTGACATGGTGTGCATTGTACAGTCACTGATGCAAGGCAGCGTGTTCTTCAGTAGCACCTCATTCTATAAGGCCAAAATTACCCACACTTTATTTTTCACGTGATGGCCACGTATTCACCAACCATCAATGTGGTAAATGAAATTCTCTCTTACCAAGTCGTAGACATGCCTCACTAATTGCCACTGTTGCCAAGTGTAGTAGGACATGTAATATGCTCACAAAACAGATACCAAATGCATTAATTAATCACAGTATCAGAAAATGGCTGCATTGCTTCGTACTGGGGCTCCGTTGTCCTGTTAATTTACCTACTTTTACATTTTAGTGCTTATATCGATACTTTTGTGTATGAGTGCTGTTTCTAGAGCATTGTGCTGTGAGCAAGGTATGCATATTCTAAAATAAATAAAATGTTTTATAAAAATAAATCTCTGCTTAGTATTTTTACACAAGAACACTCCCATGTATTTTCACATGTGAATCTTTTCAGTAGCAGAGTATATCCTGAAGGTAATGGTATAGCGTTGACATGGAGTGACCTGAGGATGTTCCCTTGGAAAATTGAACTTGTCACTTTTACTTGCTCAGAAAAGAGGCTGGTGGATGCCTGCTTCTTGTTTTGGTTTCCTTTTCCTGAGTATTATCTGTGCAGACAGTTCTTTAAAACGTTATCATTTGTACTTGAGTCAAAAGCTTTATGATCAGTAGCAAGTGTATTACAAAGGGACTTCATAATAGAACAGCTGAAATTAGAAATAGAGAGATAACCATTACCATGCTTGGCTCAGTGTTCTCATGGTATTAGCCCTTCAGTGATGATGAACATGGTATTAGCCCTTCAGTGAACATGGTATTAGCCCTATTTTCTCATGGTATTAGCCTTTCAGTGATGATGAACATGGATCATGCTCTTTTTTTGTGGTAGAATTGTGAGAATGAAAGAACATGATTGTTCATATGGGATCTTTAACCTGTGCTATTCTGAATTTTCGTCCATGGCTGACAGCACTACTTAAAACTTTTTTCACCTGTGCTATTCTGAAAGTCCATGGCTGACAGCACTACTTAAAACTGTTAAAAGAAAGGCATGAATATTCTTTAGAATAGAAGCTAGTAGGGACACCAGACCCTTTGGTGGGGTGGTCCCCCACTCCCAGGTCCTACCTTTCTGCTGTCGGTCATCTGTCTGGCGGGGGGGAAGACTGACCACCAAAAAAGGGAAGGACACTGGACATTTTAGTAACGTGCCTAGGTGACCGGTATGAACTGGAAGCAGTCCCATAGCCATACATTTTTTTGGGGGGGAGAATAGGGGGCAATTTAGCACGGTGGCTAAACCTGCTGGTGGGGGATGGGGGGTAGATTTATGGGAATTAACAGGATTGGGGGAATTAATGGCGCTAACGGGATTGGGGGTGAGGGGAAAGGAAGGAGAAGAAGAAGCAGTGTTCACTATGACGGCTGCTGCTGGACACCGAGTGGCGGCTCCTCCTTCTTTGCCTTCCTCCTGGTTTCTCTTGGGAGTGGCTGTAGAGGGGCTTCTTCCTCCATGCAATACGACCCTGAGAGGGCTTCCCCCGCCGCCCAGATTGGGCTACTCTTATCCCTCAGGAGAGAGATCCTGGCTTGCTGCAGCAGCTGTCACTGCAAAACATCGCCATGCCACTCCTGCCGCCAGCTGGGCTTTTCCTCCCTGTCTCCAAGTCTTCAGGCAGCTCTGACTGTGTGTACTTCTGGTGCACAGGCCTTGCCTCCCTGCCCGCGCTGTTGTCTCCTTCTGTGGCAGCTGCTTCATTCATGCAGCTGTTCACACAACGCTATGGCTGGATTGCTCTGCTCAACGGTGGCTGGGGGGTTTGGCATGATACTTGAGAGGGTGGGGGCGCATACGTGAGGGGCTATGGCCCCTCTTAGCCCCCCCCCCCATTATGTGCCTACTCAGAAGTGACATAGGCACATTGGGGACATCAGGGCAATGCTGTGGGTAGTTGCTGGGTGGTTGTTTTTTTTTTTTTTTTGCAAAAACTCTCTGGTAGAAGCTAATTCTACCTTAGAGCTTTTGTCCAGAAACCAGAACATCACTCTGACATGCCTACTTCACTTCCAGGCCATTCTCCTCTCTTGGTTCATCCACTGCCACCACCTGGCCTTTGTAGGAATTGCCTGCTGAAAGGACCAGGGCTCCCAGCTTCCCTTCCCTGCATTGCTGTTCTAAGGCCTTACCTCATGCCTGTTTCTCCTGTTACCCAGCATCTGGTTACCACAGGGACCGCTTACTGCCTTGGTCACCACTGGGGCATTAGCCGCCAACCCCTTTTTCCTGGCACTTCTTTTAAAATAGCGTGCTTGAAATGATGGCGGTCTAATGTGGTACAGAGAATTAGTACCAGCACTGAAAGTTATTAAGCATTTATTAGAAAGAAGATGCCTACATGCATACTCTCAGCACAGCAACAGACTGAGCAGTGGATTGGGAAGAAAAATGTAAAATGCAGTTCCTCTGTCTCTGCCTCTGTACATGCCCTAGTGGATGCCAACCTAAGGCAGGCTTCTTCAGTGTAAATGTTATAGTGGTTCTAAAGGGTCCCCTTTACCTTAGAGCCTCTGCTTAGGCCTGCAGTCCTTCACATGGCAATGGCCACTTTCAGCATGCCCCAGGTGAGAGCTCCATCTGCCTTGCTGGAATCAGCACAAAAGAGATCTTCCTCCTTGTGCCAAGGAATATCAATGTCTCTGTTTGCCCCCCACCCCCACCCCAGGAGGGAAGGTCAGGTCAAATAAACTTTCCTTGAAGCCTCTAGGAAGTTTTTCCTGAAGTCTTTCAAGCACCTTAAAACCTTCAAATCTCTCTTACCTGCTAGATGTCACTTATCTAGCTGGAGTGGTGTGAGTGTGAGACGACCATCTGATTGTGTCCTACCAGACCTACCTTAGTGGGTGAGCAAGGTGAAGGTCTGGCTCAGTTCAATCCACCAAAGAAAAACTCATTTCTCCACATTTATCTTGGGAAATAATGGGTGGGAACTGGGGTTTAGTCTGTAGAAAGGGCATGATATGCTTACTGGTGTTTCAAAGGCCCTGCATGTTTCTCTGCACATGTGGACATTCGGACTTCTGCAGCATCATGAGAACTTCCATACCTGCTACTGAAATCCCAGTTGCAAATGGGTTTTTTTGCCAGGTTTCTGTGCTCGTTGAAACTTCTGAAAAGCCAATGAAGGTCAATCCATTAAAAGCATAGTTCCAGCCCTCAATAAAGAAGTTTCTTCGGGGAGGTGAGACTGGTAATCCAGTCACTCTCGGACTACGTCTAAAGCAGTAACCACTGCAAGAAGCTTAAGAGAAGGTTTTAACAGCTCAAAGCGTTTGTGCACAATTTTGTTCCTGCTGGGAAACATGCATAGGCTGTCTGTAAGAACAGAATTTTGATTGCAAATGCGGGAAGTAAGCAGGGGATTATATATCTCCAGCTGGTATTTGTTTAGGCTGCATAAATCTAGGGAGAAAATGCCAAGCCTCTATGCAACGAATTTACTGCAAAAAAATAAATCCCTTTAGACTTGTCTTCCTGATAAGTAGCATGGATTCCTTTTTGGGAAAATAGCACCCATAATATTGCGTTGATGCTAAGATTAAGGGCAGGGTGAAGGCAGTTTGTAGACTGTGATGGCAGAGCAGAGAATTTGCCTGATGGGGAACAAAAAGCAGTGTTTGAGAGGCAGATCTTAACTGGAGGGCCGAATAGTATGGCAGGAGATGGACCTTCAGGTGCACTGACCTCAAGCCATTTAGGGCCTTAATGGTAAGAACCAGCACTTTGAATCGGGTGCAGATCGGGTAACCAACCAGTGCAGAACTTTCAGCACAGGGCTGATACGGTTCCTGTAACCAATCCCTGACAATAGATCGCCTGGCCACCACAACTTAAATCAAGATGGGTAGCAGTAGAAAGGGCAAGAGGTCTTAAAGATGACCAAAAATTTGTGGCAGGGTATGAGCTTTTGTGAGTCTAGCTGTATCTGAAGACGCGAGCAGTGACAATACCTCATACGCTACCACAATTTTTGTCATCTTTAAGGTGTTGGGGTTAGCTGGGGATTTAGATACGTGGTTTCTACTCAGTAACTGAAGTGTTGAGCCTGCCTAGATTTAAACCAATGCAAGTAGTGTTAAAATCAGTTCTCAGTTCCTCCAGTTTCACCACACTAAAGGCTCCCAACCAGGGCCGGTTTCAGGTTTGGGGAGGCCCCGGGCAGAAAATACCCAGGGCTCCCTCCTGACCTTCTTTCCCACCCCCCCCCCCCATGTGCATGCCTACCACCGAGTCATGAGTCCTTCTCCAGCTTGCAACTCTTTCCACCACCCATGCTCAGTTCCCTGCACCCCCCACACACCCTTTCCCTGACAGCACTGGCCAGTGTATGCAGCTGAGAGTGTTGCTGCTGTTGCCACCAGGAGTGCCGCCACCGTGAACCACCCACATCCCTTTCCTTAACGATTCCGGGCAGGGGAGGTGTGTGGGTGGGGGTCAGTGGCAGTGGACCTCACCAGAAATCCAGGGCCCTGGCAGCTGCCTCACCTCAGGGTATGCTGGCACCAGCCCCGCTCCTAGCCCTAAAAGCTGCTTACCTATGTGTGTCTCTCTTTGTGTCTTTTTAAAAAATGTATATGTGTGTGTGTGTATATATATATAATTAAAAGTTCAAACTGGAGGAACTGAGAACTGATTTTAACACTACTTGCATTGGTTTAAATCTAGGCAGGCTCAACACTTCAGTTACTGAGTAGAAACCACGTATCTAAATCCCCAGCTAACCCCTAGATGAAGAAGAAGAGTCTCAGAGCGGCTTACAGTCTCCTTCCCTTCCTCTTTCCACAACAGACACCCTGTGAGGTAGGTGGGGCTGAGAGAGCTCTTTCGAGAACTGCTCTTTCGAGAACAGCTCTGAGAGAACTGTGTCTGACCCAAGGTCACCCAGCTGGCTGCATGTGGATGAGTGAGGAATCAAACCTAGTTTCCCCAGATTAGAGTCTGCTGCTCTTAACTACTACACCAAACTGGATCTGAGTGTATTGTATAATTGAGTGTATTGTATCCATGCTTCTATTTTCCTGTCATTCTAAGAAAATCTATTTAACCCCCACCACCACTTGCCACCCTTTCTGTTTCACCCCCTAGCCTAACTGCCTTTTTCTGATTTCACGCTGCCTCTTAGAACTCAAATGTTACTGACTCAAGCATCTATGAAAAATTGATAACAGCTCTTCCTTGACAGTTATTAGAAGCCTTTGTTTTGGAAATTAATTGTGATAAAAGATTAATGAATGGAGAACTATGCATGTTATCATTTTTGTTTCTCCCCCCTTCAGCAGGGTGCTGTCCATGAAGGGAGAGGGCATCCTCTCCCCCACCCCACTCCTCCCCATTCCACTCCCCCACAAGTAGTTGTATTTCAGACCACATGTAATGATTTCTCAAAAGCCCTTTTATTTCTGGCCATCATGAGACAGAAAGAATAACTCCAAGAAAGGCTCTTTAAAGTATAGTGCTTTTTTGACAATTTAATCTAAACTATGTAACAGCCAAAGATCTATTTACTCACACAAGGGATCCTTACTCTGGTAGTAACTGCCACATCCTGTGGCTCCTATGTACTTCCTCTGAATAGCTATGAGCTTGCATTAGAGAAAGGAAAACAGTATTTCTGGGGATGCCTTCACAGAAGGGGATTCGATGTCCTTAACTCATATTTACAAAATATGTTCCAAACAGATGAACCAAAGCTTTATCTGTTCTTAATCTGATGACTAATCAGATCTTTAACTGTCTCGATTCTTCTGAGGTATTTCAGGGAAGCGGAGATTTACCAAAGGGCATTGTACTGTGGTGTCTTGTACGTACTGTCTGTTGCTATAAGTGATTCTGTTATGTAATTCCTGCACCATTTAATGTGCCATGTTAATACTTATGGTTGGTTTCATCCATGTTATCAGATTCCTGCTCATTTTCAGACTTTTTGCAGTCCAAAATCCTGTTGAATTGTCTGTTGGGTGTCCCATTCCTGTTGATTTAAATAGCCTTGTGCACTGTATAATCCACCTTGAGTTTCAGTGAGAAAGGCAGGCTATAAATGATGTAAATAAATACATGGTAGGGTAGGGATGAAAGCAACTTTCTTGCTTGGAGGACCAAAACCAGGTTTAGTATTTTTCCTAATGCTAGGTGAGAATGCATTCAGCACATTTTGGGAAGGAGAGCAAAAAAAATTACCTAATGGGAGAGAGATGTGTAATAATGCGGCCTTGGACCTATAGTTTTCAGCTTTGGGCAATTACTGTAGTCGATCCCATTGTTAACTACGAATGTCCTCATTAAGAGTTCTTGTCTGAGAGGAAGGGTCAGAAATTTGCTGTTTCCCTTCTGAAAGAAAATAAGTGTGGGACAGAGTGTTAGCTTCTCTAAGGCATATAAACGGACAGTGGCAAAAAAATAGAAAAATAGTGTGTGGAAGGGGGCTCTCCATTACAATATTCAAGAGCTGGCCAAGGACTTGGAACCCCCTCCTCCCAGTGTTCCTGTTTACAGGTTCCTAATTTGCTGCAGGAACTCCAGTGTAAGTCAGACGTATGAAATGAGGCAACTTGAAAAGTGTACGAAAATAGATTCTTCCCTTCAAAACGAGTGTGTATGTTCTCCCCTTTGAGGTTCATTCTGGTAACATTTTTAATAAAATCCAGGCAACTAATACTTGTGTTTCCTATTACACACCCAGGAAAGCTCTGATGAGAATTCCTCAGAAGCTGCCAGTTGCTAGGAAACCTGGCCTTCAGTCTTTTTGTGACAGTCTCCCCCCTCCCCACCACTAATGAGTTTAAGGAATGTTTTTCTCTCTTCCTCTTTAACATGGTGCCAAGATACCTTCTCTTCTGTTCCCCCCCCCTTGTCATCCCCCCACCCGTTCGCAGTGATCACATGCCTTCAAACCCTGGGTCACACTGAAGTAGAGAATTTTGAAAAATATCGAAAAGAGCAGAATACAGCAAAGTTTACATTAATAATACATTATCAAAAGGCAGTTCTTCCCTTTGGGGCCAGATGGTAGGGTTGGGAATATAACTGTGCTAAATAGGTTATGTATTTGGTAGGTATATGTACTGGTTACCCTGCTGAGCAAGCTCAGGTTGGAGGATCTTCTGACTGGGTTTCTCTAAAAGCAGTGCATTTTTAAATAGTCATAAGCTTCTGCCAGTGTTGCCCAAACAAGATGAATCATTTTTTGTTTTTACCTCAGGCATGATCTTTCAAGGAAGCTCCTAGTAGTTTGATTTCTATGTCTAAAACATACACCAGGACCTATTTTTATACATCATTATTTTATTTATTTACTAAAATATTTATATCCTGCCTTTCCTCATGATTTCAAGGCCCAGATTCCTCTTTTGGGTATTGGGAGAAAACCAAATGTTCTGTGTATTGCCACTATAGGTAAAGGTTCCCTTGCTTGAAAGCCAGTCGAATCCGACTCTAGGGTTGCGGTGCTCATCTCCGTTTCAAAGCCGAAGAGCCAGCGCTATCCGAAGACGTTTCCGTGGTCATGTGGCCGGCATGACTAAACACCAAGGCGCATGGAACACTGTTACCTTCCCACTGAAGTGGTACCTATTTATCTACTTGCAATTTCTTGCTTTCGAACTGCTAGGTTGGCAGGAGCTGGAACTAGAGACGGGAGCTCACTCCGTCATGTGGCACACTCGGGTCTCGAACTGCTGAACTACCGACCTTCCACAGCCTATTTCCCTTCCTTTAACAGTAACATGATATGCAGATGCTGGGTGGGATCCTTTCATCTTTTTCATTCGGAGTTTTCCAGTCCCCTACATACTGCAGCCCCGGTCCCACGTGGCTTTCATACATGCAGGCCCCACAATTCTCAGCCTAGTGCTTTTTGGATGGTCAAAGAAAATTACAATGAACTCTGTCTCCGGAAAGCTCATACTACAATACATGTTTTTAGACTTCAGGGCGACACTGGACTTCTGTTTTGTTCTAAGAGGATTCCTCCTTCCTTTTTTTAGCAGCAAAAAATCTGGTTGGATCCAAACCCATGATCTGGTGAAAATGCTCATTTTCATGCCTTGTGGAGTTTATTTTGCTGATTTCTGCTGGGCCAAACTGTTGTTTAAAGGCACAAGAGCAAGCCAGACTTCACTATTTTTGGTACATTACGCAGGGATTACACAGGGACCCCCCTGACTTGGAGAGCCCAGGCTAGCTAGATCACTTCAGATGTCAGAAGCTAAGCAAGGTTGGGCCTGGTTAGTATTTGGATGGGAGACCACCAGGGTCCTGACTCAGAGGCAGACAGTGGCAAAACCACCTCTGAATGTCTCTTGCTTTGAAAACCCCATGGCTATGACTTGATGGCAAGCAAAGGAGGGGGAACGACATGTTGCATATTTAGAAGGGAATGGCTGCCGATCCTAGTTCCCTGAAGAGAATCCCTAGGTCAGCAAACACTTGCTCAAAACATTTATACTTCAAATCTGGGGTGTCAAACATATGGTCCGTGGGCTGGAACCAACCTGTCCAGGGCTCTTATCCGGCCTATGAGCAACTGGTCATACCTTTATTGCCAGATGACAGAGCCTGTGTATTATGTCCCTGTATATGGTCCCAGTATTAATAATGGGCAGTGGAAGTGGGAGGGCGGGCATCAGGGAGAGATACTTCATGGAAAAACTGTAAAAGTGTTAATGTTTTAAGCACGTTTTTATTTTGAGTAAAAAATTAGTATCATTAATTGGGTTTCCCTGTGTCCTTTATAAAGTTTGTATCTCCCTACCTGGCATTATGGCACACATGGCCTGGCCCGACAAAGTGACATTTTTGTCAGATCCAGCCGTCGTAACAAATGAATTCAACACCTCTGCTTTAAATGTTTAGATGTGTGCTTAGATCCAAATTTGAAAATGTACTCTGTGAAGAGGCCTTACAGTGCTATACAATTTGGTGTAGTGGTTAAGAGTTAATCTGGGAGAACCAGGTTGGATTTCCCACTCCTCCACATGCAGCTGCTGGTGTGACCTTGGATCAGTTACAAGTTCTTGCAGAACTGCTAGCTCATGAGCAGTTCTCAAAAGAGCTCTCTCAGCCCCGCCTACCTCACAGGGTGTCTGTTGTGGGGAGGGGAAGGGAAGGGAGATTGTAAGCCACTCAGACTCCAACTGAAGGGTGGGGTATAAATCCAATCTCCTCCTCCTCCTTTTTTATAGTAAGCGAGTCCAGTAAATGGATTCCTTGCGGAAAGTGTCTCTATAAGAATTTCCCAGAACACATAGATAGTACTGGAAGAAGTTACCAGAGCAATTGCCCCCAGCAAAGGTTCTCCCCTTTTTTCTGTAGCTAAATTCAGGAGCCTCATGTATCTCTAGTTTATCATCTGACAAACCTAGGAGGTGTGCGAATTCAGCATAGTTAGATAAAGTTAAGGCATATTCAAAAACCCTAACCAGTCACTACAGCACACAGAGTAGCAGAGTTTCATTCTCTGGTCTGTGTTCTAATATGTATGAGGAGTGATTTATTACAAAGTTTAGAAGTTATTGATTGTAAACCTTATAATGGAATACATCCTTTGCTTAGATTAATGTGATATGAGTTTAACAGTGGAGATTGTTGGCTGTTTTTGTTTTTTTTAAAAGAAATTCCATTACATTCTTCCCTTTGTGTATGACTGAGTAGGATTTAGGGTTTAGTTGTACTTGCCTGATATCTACAAGCCACAGGATGCCCCTGAACAGCAGTGTGTGCATATCTCAAACATCTGTAAAGAATTCTGGGTTATGCTGGAGATACAGCAGCCACATGTGATAAGGAGCCATGTGATACTCACCTCTCCCACTCACTGTTGTTGTGTTGTCCTTCCTTTTCCGGGCTTCTTTCAGCTCTTCTTGGGGCCTCCACTGAGGACTTGCCTATCTACTTGTTCTGAAGAATCATTTGGTATTGCTGCTCCCACCGCTGGGAGAGTGAAACTGGCAGATCCATGTTGGCTCTTCCCATTGGTTTTTTTAAAAGCTGTGCAGGGACCTGATTTGAATTGGGATCCCACTAGTAAAGGAGATGCTTACCATTCCATCCTTGCATGGATTTGCCAATTGTCTTCTCCCTCCACCCTGTGCAAGGACAGTTATCATTCTTCCCCCCCCCCCAGGAGTTAGCAACAATTTGCTGCGTCTGGTTTAAAGTAAAACAACATGGCCTTGGATCAGGGTCCTGCACAGGTATAATTCAGTTTTGAAAAGATGCGGGAAGATCTGCGATCTCCATTATGTCTAGTTTGGCTGCAGCAGTTCAAGAGTTGAGCACTCAGTGGGAGGGATGACAGATGTCCCCCCCCCCCAAGGGAAAGTCATGTTAAGTCTGGCCCTTTTGGAAGCCTTACTGATGATTGTGGACTACTTTTACTCCTTTTGCTCTTTCTCCCCATGCAAATGAAGAGGCCAAAAGTGGAAGAGCAGTGCCCTCTTTTCCTTTTCTATGATGTGCAAGGGAAAAGTTCTCTCGTACCCTGAAGCTTGGTTAAGCATTGACCTATTTAATCTCAACAGGAGTGTCACCATCCTTAGCAATCAGATTGAATAATAACCACCCAGCTAACAATCACACAGCGATGCATAATTAGCTTTTGCATTTAACTCTCATACTGTATGGAGCAGGAGTCCCTGTTCTGCCTGTCAGCAATATCGTGGGAGTGGTAAGAAGATACTAATGACAAATGTGAAACAATCAGATTCGGCTCCAGTAGCATTTTTGTTGTATTTTAGCCTAAGCCTCTTCATTCGGGTTTGATGGATTTGTTTATCCGAGCTGTTACTTCTAGGCAAGTATTTCAGATGGGAAAATTGCTCACAAGCAGCTCTACTTACCCACAAAAGAACTCCGTGTGATTTCTTGAAACACGAATGAGCAATTCTTCTTAGACATGTCCTGAGCAGACATGTTGGACACCAATGGAGCCTTACAGAAAGACTATGCTTGCCCCACAAGCTTGGTGGTGCCCATGGGTCTTGTAGGCACCCCTTCGTGTTGTTTCTGAATGTTGTTAGCAAGGAGAAGAGCACAGACACAACTGGTCAAACAGCCAGGACTCAGGCAGAAAGAGAGCAGGACAAAAAGGAAACTTTCCTCCTTCCTCTTATCCTTTCTCTTTAGCATCCTTTCCCGAGTTCCCATGGGCCTGGTACTGAGGATAAACACCGGTCTCCATCATCTTGAAGCACATGCATCACAGTTTGAGTAGAAGTGCTACAGCGGTTGTTACCAAAGCTGCCTCCACAGAATCAGAAAGAATAAACAGAATCTCTCTTGCTCTGCTCATCTTGTTCATGAATCCACCCCCCCAATAGGTGCCCACTTTTAGTAGCAGCAAAGCCTTGCAAATAAATCCACAGAATGTATTGGCCTAATAAAAAAATAATTAATATCTCAACTGCCTAAGCATTTCTGTGCCACTTATGGCGTAAAAGAAAAGCTTAAACAACCCCCGCCCCCTAAAACTCTTCTTCCTTGTGCACCAGAAGCAAGTGGCTGTTTATAAGTCTGGAGTAATCTCTCCTTATATATAATTGAAACACAACTGGTCAAACAGCCAGGACTCAGGCAGAAAGAGAGCAGGACAAAAAGGAAACTTTCCTCCTTCCTCTTATCCTTTCTCTTTAGCATCCTTTCCCGAGTTCCCATGGGCCTGGTACTGAGGATAAACACCGGTCTCCATCATCTTGAAGCACATGCATCACAGTTTGGGTAGAAGTGCTACAGTGGTTGTTACCAAAGCTGCCTCCACAGAATCAGAAAGAATAAACAGAATCTCTCTTGCTCTGCTCGCCTTGTTCCCCCTCCTTGTACATGAATCCACCCCCCCCCCATTGGTGCCCACTTTTAGTAGCGGCAAAGCCTTGCAAATAAATCCAAAGAATGTATTGGCCTAATAATAAAATAATTAGTAGCTCAACTGCCTAAGCATTTCTGTGCCACTTATGGTGTAAAAGAAAAGGTTAAACAACCCCCGTCCCCTAAAACTCTTCTGTCTTGTACAGCAAGTGGCTGTTTATAAGTCTGGAATAATACATTTATATTCTGCTTTGCTTCCAAGAGATACAGAGCAGCATACCAAGTTCCCCCCCCCATCCCTCTTTTTCAGTCTTTACACAACAAACCTGTATGGTAGGTTAGGCTAAGAGTCAATAACTGTCCCAGAGTCACACTGCTTGTTTCATACTTCGATGGGGATTTGTACTCTCAGGCCTCCCCTGTTTAAAATCCAGCACTCTGACCACGTTATCACACTGGACCTTGACTGAAGTCACCTCTGTGTGTGAAAGTGAACTCTGTCAATCTGACGGAAGGAGATGATGTGTTTAACAGCCGGCCCCTTACATTACTTGGGTCTGTGCAGAGGCACAAGTTATTCTTTTTCATCTGAACAAAGAGCACTTAAAAATAATATCTGAATAGACTCTAATTTGAAAAGGAAATAGCTGCGAGAGTATAGAGGCTATAATTCAGGGTCTCAAGCTCATTCATTTTTAAAATGCTGCTTTTAAAATGGATGAATGTGTGTGTTTAGAGAATGAAACACAAAGATGTGCTCCTTGTCCTAGACAGATCTCTCCTTACGTTCTGTGTTCTCCTTTCTCTTTTTCAAGATATGAACATGGAGTTCAACCCTTCAGATCACCCACGGGCCAGCACAATATTCCTCAGCAAATCTCAAACAGATGGTAAGTGACTAAGTTTTATTCTGTTTTTGGAAGGAAGAATACTGGTGGAACGATACAGATACAATGCAAACATTTAAAAACCCACTATATCAATCTACCTATTGTTTTCTTTCAACACAGTATAGTGCTACCTTAATATTTACAGGGCAGATTACTCTACACAAATGCTTAGAATCAGGCTGACTCTTGACTTTATTTGGATTGGCTCATAAGCAATGTTCCCTCTAAACTGTGTGGTCTTGTGAGCAAAAATTCCACTTCGTGAGCTACTGGCATTAAAGTTGTGAGCGAGCGATTTGGCTAATGTATAATTTACTTTGCTCTGGAGCATTCCTTCCTGAGCTAAGACAAAAATCTGTGAGCTGGAGGCTAAAAAACTGCGAGCCAGCTCACCCTAACTCAGCTTAGAGGGAACACTGCTCATAAGTGAAGTTATTTAGAATGGGATTCTTCAAGTGGTTTGTTTCCATTTTTGAATCTTAGGCAAAAATGATCTTATGTTTTAGCAATACAATGAACTGCCTGGCAGGGCGGGACAGTCCCTTGGGCCCAGCAGCAAGACTCACCTGGGTGGGTGGGACCAGGGGCAGCAAGGTGCCGTCAGGACAGCCTGCGGAAGCCTAAAAGGTGAGCAAGCCTCGGTGGGAGAACAATAGCTCTTTTGGCCCAGGTATTTTCAGGCAGGGCAGAGAACAGAGAAGAGGAGGGCGGAGCTTAACTTAAGGGCCAGCTGTGAAGTGGGGGTTATAAGGAAGGAAGGGGGAAAGGGAGGAGGCTGGCAGGAGGCAGGAAAAGAAGGGAGAAGTAGGAGGCAGGTTGCAGTGTTGTGGCTTTTCTCCTAGGTAATGCAGTGTCACCCTGAGGCGGCTGAAGTGAACCACACTTTCAGGGTGCCTGGAATGGAGAAAACAGCAGCTTGCATAAGGAAACAGTAACATGACATCACATCCCGATGTTGCCCTGTCCCCAGAGGGCATTACACAGGCCACGGACAAGCTGAGGCGGCTGAAGTGAACCACACCTTCAGGGTGCCTGGAATGGAGAAACAGTAACAGTAACATCACATCACATCCCGATGTTGCCCTGCCCCCAGAGGGCATTACACAGGCCACGGACTTCACAAAATATGATGCTTTTAGACACACTAGGCCCATTTTCAAACACAGGAGCCAGAGAACAGAGAAGAGGAGGGCGGAGCTTAACTTAAGGGCCAGCTGTGAAGTGGGGGTTATAAGGAAGGAAGGGGGAAAGGGAGGAGGCTGGCAGGAGGCAGGAAAAGAAGGGAGAAGTAGGAGGCAGGTTGCAGTGTTGTGGCTTTTCTCCTAGGTAATGCAGTGTCACCCTGAGGCGGCTGAAGTGAACCACACTTTCAGGGTGCCTGGAATGGAGAAAACAGCAGCTTGCATAAGGAAACAGTAACATGACATCACATCCCGATGTTGCCCTGTCCCCAGAGGGCATTACACAGGCCACGGACTTCACAAAATATGATGCTTCTAGACACACTAGGCCCATTTTCAAACACAGGAGCCCATATACTAATGATTTTCATTGAATGAGTCCCTGAGTTTATGTTGTTAGATTATTTATTGGGAATTTTTTGTGTGACAGAATTTGGGTTTTCATGAGCCTGGGACTTTGTGTTCCTTAGTTCTATGTCGGTTTTGATATAGCTAACTTCTGTTCTTTGGTTCATGTATCCCATGAGCCTTTGTTCTTTGGCTGGCAACCTAAGCGTAAAATTAAAGCTGTGCCCTGCAGATATACCTTTTGCCTGGATTCGTAGCTTTCAGGCCCTCCGTATGCCAGACACTTGGTCTAAACATTAGAGATTAGCACTGAGAGCACGATACCAATCTGAAGAGAATAGACAATAATTATGTATCTAGGTAAAAGTCCATTGCTGTTCTTGCCATTGGTAAGAAGGTGGAGTCTGGTTTACATCACAGACTACCCCATTATGCGTGGCATCTTGCATTGAATCCTTTAGGTATAAAAGAGTATGAATCTGGACGTTCGGGGCTGCTTCTTCAACAACCCCTTCTGTAGGGCTTGGCGAGCAGACAAGGAATGTTACTTTTATTATTATTTTTTGGGTTTCTATATACTACTGGTTCTATTCTTTGTTCATATTCTACTTTGGTTGTTTCAATAAAATAGTATATTCGCATGAAGCTGACCGGACTCTGTTTTCTCTTTGGAGTGAATTCAGTCCCTGGGTTAGTCTCACACCGACCCTTTGGACCTGGGGGTATTGGGACCCCCCGAATCCTCCCACATTTTTACCTCTCATCTTCTGTGTGTTTATCTTCAGTTTATCAGATTTCCATTATAAGGACCCATTTGGCCAGCTAAGTGTTCAGCCAATTGATGTATAGCGCAAAACCTCCATTTAGTGTTATACAGATCTTTCTGTTGAAAGGACTGTAGATAACATCTTGCTGTGTTCTGTTAAATATTAATCTGGCAGTGTTTTAAAAAGAAAAAGGGCTGTTATGAAAATGGTAAAAAATATTATAATTCAGTACTTTTATGAAAACATCATATTAAAAATGCAGTAAATTGATCTTTGAGGTTAAGTTCTGTACTTCTTGCGTCCGCCATTCGCGGAAGCCAAACTGGAAGCCAAGTTCTGTACTTCTTTTGATAAATTAGTTTAAAGCAATATAAACTATCTTCTCTGTATCTAAATCTAAATGTTAAATGAGCAGCCAGTTATGTGTCCAAGTGAGAACATTAAGGTAATTTAAGTGTTAACAGGGATCCAAAATCTAATCCTGGCTAATGGAGAGCTGGTATGGTATAGTGGTTAAGAGTGGTGGCCTCTAACCTGGAGAACCAGGTTTGATTCCCCACTTGAAGCCTGCTAGGTGACCTTGAGCCAGTCACTGTTTTCTCAGAACTCTCTCAGCCCCACCTACCTCACAAGAGGCCTGTTGTGGAGAGAGGAAGGGAAAGGTGATTGAAAGCCCCTTTGAGACTCCTTAGGGTCGAGAAAAGCGGGGTATAAAAACCAATTATTATTCTTCCTCTTCCTCCCCCCCACATGCCTGTGTTCAGACATCATAGGTAACCAGAGTGAGTCTTAGATGATCAAATCCTTTATTGTGCTCCATGTGAGAAGGGTGGGAGAATTCCGGTGTTTTCATGAGCCTGACACAAGCCCACGTTTGAGCACATTTTCATTTATCTGGGACTATGTTGGACTCAAGGGCCCCCAACTGGTTAAAAGCTGAGGAAGTACTGGACACAAGGTATAGCACCATTGGACCTCATAGGCTCCTGCTGTGTGTCATGTATTAAAAAACAAACAAATTCAAGATCATTATTAGAGAAATTTGGAGTAATTCTACAGCCAGCTCAAGTTGTTCCAATGGGGGAGATTTGTGCCTTCTGTCCAAATATGTTTATTCTTCCGAATTGTGGTGGTGCAGCCTGCGTGCTTTAACAACAAAACACAGGTGCCTTCCTTGTACTCATTGATCAGTGGAGTTCACTATAATCATTTATTAGTCTGGGTTTTTGCCTCTCCTGGAAATTAATGGTATTTGCTTCTAAGTGCCTCTTGAGGTAATCAGCAGAAAGAGATTCATTTAATATCGGCGTATTCATTCTGCAAGTGCTGGGCTTGAGTGATTCTGTGGTCATACAGCTCTCCCGACCCAAGCTGCCACATATAATAAGCAGCAAGTATGTTGTTTCTAGAGAAAATTTTTAGGACACTTTTGCTAAAATTGGCACCCCACCCCCACTAACCTCTAGTACAACTTAGCCTTAGATCCTCATGCCATTATGCTGCCCGTTTCTGTGACTTTAGTTGTATAATTTGGGACCAGATGCATAACATAATCAAGTCAGGACGTAAAGTTGTACAAGGCATTGTGGGGCGGGGAGAGAGAAAAGAACTTGAGATGAGGCTGTCCTTTGGGGCTCTAATGCCTCACTCCTTAAACCAAGAGGAACATGGAGGAAACTTATGTACAAGGTGAATTTTTGTACATTACTTTTAAACAGCAGTTCCTTAACTGGAAGCTGAGGGGGCCTGATATTACATTCCAGATTTTGGTGATGCTTTGGGGAGAGGGACAAAGAATTATCTAATTTTCTGTTGAAAGGGTTTACCAAATGGTCTCTCTCAAAAAGAAGTTTCAGGGTGATGTACAAAGAAACTTTCAGCAGAACCCTAAAATGTAATTGAAACAAAAGCAGTCTGACAAAGGGAGCTTTGACTCTCAAAAGCTTATACCCCCAAAACCATGTTGGTCTCCAAGCTGTTCCTGACTCAAATATACCTCTTCTGCTGTAGACCAGCACAGCTGTCCTCCTGAATCTCAATCCAGAAAGCTAAAACACAAGCACCACACACCCCCTTCCAAATCTCTCTACCAACCAATCAGTAGAGACGTTCTTCATAACAAAACGGCCTAATGGGGGAGGGAGGAGCAGAGAAGTGCCATGATCCACACCTACGCTGATTTCTGGATCCTGCCCTCCACCTCTGGTGGCAGCCGATTCCACAGAATAGGGGTGGCCAATGCATAAAAAGCTCCTGAGCAGGCTGCCTCACATCCTTATACGAATGGGCAGCAGTCTGAAACTGCTGTAACTGCTCGATGGATCCTTCAGGTATGCAAACAGATTTATAGGCCCAAACCAGCAACTTAAATTGAGCCTAGAAACAGAGGCAGCCAGTGTGAAGCTTTCAAAACAGGTATAACGGAGAGAAAACTGTTTGTGTCAGCATTATGCTTTTCTGAGTTATGTTCAAGGGCAGCCTCATGTAAGTGATTCAGTTGTGAGGTCACAAAAGCATGAATCAATGTGGTTAGGTTGGCTGAGTCGAGAAGAATCCTACAAATTGCGTATAGATGAAGAAACTCCTGTGCCATCCAGGCATTGGCCCAGGGCAGCATCAGCAGCATCTGTTGACTTGGTCAAAGAAATATAGAGCCAAGTGTTATCAGCATGTCGATGACATCCCAAGCAGGTGCATATAGAAATTAATTTCCATGTGCGAGAGAATCAAGTTCTGGAATCATTCCAGACTGACTCTCAAGAAACTGACTTGGCCTCTCCAACAAGTACCTAAAAGAAGAAAACCCGCAGAGGACTGTTCCCTTCATTTCCCCCTCATACTGTTGGTAATTCAACAGAATGGTGTGGTCCATTGCTGTTAGACCTAGTTAACACTAACGGTGAAGTGTTCTCCCTGCCCACTTCTAGGCAGAGATGATCAGTTGTGACTACCAAAACTGTCTTTGTCCCAAAGCGAGGCCTGAAGTCAGATTGAAACAGATTCAGGGCAAATGTGTTATCCAGAAAACTCTATGTGATTGTTCTCTTTACACTTGATTACTTTAGCCCCACCTACCCACCCCCAAACAATACAGATTGGAAGCTAGTCTATAATTTACCAAATTATTCTTGACTGAAGACAGCTTCTTCAGTAGTCTAATAACTGCCTCTTGGAAAGATTGCTCAGGTAAAAAAATAATGTATGTGTTTTTTTTGACGGAGTCCCTAATTTTCTTTAGTCACAATTTCAGAAGGAAAGTGGGCAAGCGTTCTGTTTAGACATGGTGGCTTTCATGGCTCTAGAAATCTTGTCAACATCATCAAGAGGATCAATCAGAAACTATCCTTTAAAAAAACTGACAAGACAGTGTTTCTGTCACTGTTATTACCTGCTCTGTATCCCAAATGAAGTACAAATCAGACTGGATCAGCAAAATATCATTCAAGAAGAATCTGGCAAAATGGTCAAATTTAATAGTCATTTCTTGATCAGATGAATTTAGCCTTGGTTAGTAGGGTTCACACAATTTAATCAACTGAGCTGGATGAAATTCAGCAAGTGCAGTGGTAGCAAAGAAAGAAGGTCTCTTCGCTGCCACCACCCCTAACCCTAGAGACTTCCAGTTGAGGGACAAGAAAGTAAGATGATGTCATGATTCCATTTAGCCAGTTACGTTTGATGCTACTGAGTGCAAACAAAGCCCTCCCATCACTCTTCCCCTCTCTGTTCAGAAGAAGGGTGAACATGTTGCCCTATGTCCAAGGCAGTGACCAAGGCAAGTAGTATGGCAAAATGGAGGGAGTTAGTCCAGCTGCCTTGGTACTAGGAATGTATTTTTTGCCCTGATTCCAATGCCTGTATTTGGAGAATTGTGTTAGACTTTATTTGATCTCATTGTATGGTCTGATGTGTGGTGACGTTAAATTTACATTTGGTACGTGATCACTGAGACAACGCCCTGAAAACAGTGAACAGCAGCAGTAGCACATGTTTCATCTCCAAATATTCATTGATATAGCATTTGGCACAGGGCAAAGCTTTTACGTCTGCTTTCCCAGTATGGCTATGAATTAGTTCCATGAGAAGGCCTTTGAATACAGTGCTATATCATGAGTTATAGGTATAGCATTTGGAACAGGACAAAGCTTTACGTCTGCTTTCCCAGTATGGGTACGAATTAGTTCCATGAGCAGGCCATTGAATACAGTGCTATATCATGAGTTATAAATTATGCATTCCATGTTGCTAAAGAAGCAAAATAGAGTAAAGTTTAGATTAAAATTAAAGTATTGCATAGATTTAAATTTTTTCAAAATTCCAATTTTTTATGAAGAAGAAGAAGAAGAGGAGGAGATTGGATTTTATACCCTGCCCTTCACTACCCAAAGGTGTCTCAGAGCGGCTTACAAACTCCTTTCCCTTCCCCTTCCCACAACAGACACCCTGTGAGGTAGGTGGGGCTGAGAGAACTCTTGACAGAAACTGCTCTTTTTCAAGAACAGCTGTGCCAGAGGTATGGCTTGCCCAAGGTCATCCAGCCAGGTGCAAGTGGAGGAGTGGGGAATTAAACCTGGTTCTCCCAGATTAGAGTCCGCGCACTTAACCACTACACCAAACTGGCTCTCACATGGAAAAACCCTCCATTTGCCCTATGGTTTCTTAATTTCTCTTGGTGGGCCACTGAGGTTGTATTTGCACAATCAATGTTCATCTATTTGGTGGGGGGTTTAACCCCCTCCATTTTTTTTTTAACTTTTCAGATTTTGTGTGTGTGTGCAAACCCCACGTTTGCTGACAAATCTCCATTCTGTCTGCATGGCTCTACTCTGCGGATTTAAGTATCTGCAGATGGGGCTATGTTGACAATAAGATACATTGATGGATTATTATACTTGCCAACAAGGACACTGCCATCCACCACTGTCTGCTCTGGGAATAGGTTTTTAGCCTTTTCCTATGTTAGTGTCTAGAGGGCCACATGAAAGTGCGTGTTTAAGAATCAGTTCCATTATCTAGAAAAATTTCTCTAGAGAAAGGCAGATTTGCTTAGTGATGCCATGTATTTGCTGCATGGAGCCAGCCACATGACTAGTTATGTGCCGGTTCCAATCAGTTAACGTAGCCTGCTGTAGACAGGAGTAGGCTGAGTCACTCCGGATGCCAGGACTGTACGAACTGGGGGCTGTGAAACATGCAGAATTTCTCAAAATAAGGTTCCCTTAAAACATGGCTAAACTGGTAGCTTGCTTTCCTAGCCCTGAGTCTCTTTTACATAAGACCTTGGTACATACAAATGTCTGATCCTCTAGATTACAAATGATATTTTCAAGTAAACTTTTTTGTTGTTGTCATGCAGCCTCTTGCTTCCAAAATGCTTTTCAGAATTTCTAAATTTAGGCCATGCTTGCAAAGTTGTGAAATTCCATTCCCAAAATAAGACAGAAAGCTTGATGGAAGCCAAAGAGGAGCAGGTGGTAAGTAGGCTGGAGTATTAAGGACAAATTCACAATGTACTGGATCTTGAAATACAGGAAATTAGATGTGTTCTTATCTTGAAGCCCCCAGGATAGACATGTCTGAAGAAAAGTACTGTCATAGAATCACTGAATCATAGAGTTGGAAGGGGCCATACAGGCCATCTAGTCCATCCCCCGGCTCAATGCAGGATCAGCCTACAGCATCCCTGGCAAGTGTTTGTCCAGCCGCTGCTTAAAGACTGCCAGGGAGGGGGAGCTCACCACCCCCCTAGGTAGCTGGTTCCACTAGCTGATTCCACTGTTGAACAACTCTTACTGTAAAATTATTTTTCCTAATATCCTTCAAGCCTAATATCCTTCAAGCCTTTTTCCTAATAACCTTCAAGCCTTAATTTCAACCCATTATTGTGAGTCCTGTCCTCTGCTGCCAACAGGGACAGCTCCCTGCCCTCCTCTAAGTGACAGCACTTCAGATATTGAAAGAGAGCAATCATGTACCTCCTCGACCTCCTCTTCTCCAGACTAAACATTCCCAAGTCCCTCAGCCTTTCCTCACAGGGCTTGGTCTCCAGGCCCTTATCATCCTCATCACTCTCCTCTGCACATGCTCCATTCTGTCCACATCCTTTTTGAAGTGAGGCCTCCAGAATGGCACACAATACTCCAGGTTGGCCTGACCAATGCAGTGTACAGTGGGACTATGACATCTTGCAATTTGGATGTTATGCCTTTGTTGATAACACCCCAAAATCACATTAGCCTTTTTTGTTGCTGCATCACACTAGCTGCTCATATGTACTTTCTCAAGTAGTGGTCCACTGCGAGGAAATCGATGCAACTCCATATCGTGAGGGGTTGGCATGATGTGGTCCAAGTAGTGGTCACAAAGAGAAACACGGAATGATAACCTGACCAAAAATAGGGTGTTAGGCTTCCTGCTGCAGCTGAACGTTTCTCCTTACGGAGGCCTGCCTTGGTCACACAACTTTCAACTGGATTGCTTTAGCAAGGGGCAGAAATAAGAATTGCATGTTTTAGATGTAACTCCCTGCCTCATCTCTTAATCAGTTGCCATTTTCATGTTCAGCTAAGATTATTCTTCCTTCCATTCTTCTCATTTTAATGTTAATGTACCTGTGCAGTACTTTATACTGTCAAATCACTGACCACCTATTCAGCTCTGCAAGGTTTCAGGCAGGAGTGATTTCAGCCTGCCCCCTATTTCTGTGTGATGGCAGTGGGGGCACTGGGCCCCATTGGAGGGGGTTGGGCTTCCTGCCCTTCTTCCCTCCGAAGACAGACCCCCCCCAATATGTGCAAGCCCCAGACTCTCGGCAGGGATCATTTTAGCCTATGTATACACAGGCACAGCTTAGGTTTAATATCCCTCCCAAGGAGGGGGAGAAAGAGAGAAGAGCTTCACTAATTATTTAGCATTATTGCCCTAATTGAGATAACAAAGTAGAAATGCAGAAAAGCAGGCAATTCTAGATGTGGAGGTGTATTTAGAGCATTTCTAAATGTGGAGGCATTTCCTATGAAGACCGTTTGAGTAAGTTGCTATTGCTGAATTGCTTCAAAGCCGATCTGAAATGCGGCCTCAGTAAATCACTCATGAGCCTCCAGTGTAGAGTATACTAAGAAATGAATATTCCACCCACATCTAGTCCAGGAAAAACCACCCAGGGGAAAGAGAGATGGTGTGTGCGTGTTCCAGATGGGAGTGGAAGATCAGAGGGTAGGTGGGGGCCTGAAGAAAATGGAGGGAGGGACGAGGAGGCCCTGGCAGGGAATGAAGAGGGAGGGGTTCAAGGAAGGGATGCTGGAGGATGAAAGAATCTGCTGACTGGGTGGAGGTGAGGAGAGCTGATGCTAAGAAGCAAGGGATGAAAGACGAGAGGGAAGGTTAAGAGAAGGGAAGTAGAACCAGAGAAGTTAGCTCTTACTCCGTCTTCTCTTTAAGAGGAAGATCTGTCTCTTGCCAGGGGTGAAAGAAGGTCCTGGGGGGGAAACCTACACAAGATGCCAGAGCCAAGTGGTGATCACGACTCCCTGGTTTCATACAAGATGGAGTTTCCTGGCACTTTTGACTGCATAAGACCCCGAATTCTAAGGGAGTTCTAGGGGTTGAGGATGCTGGCGGGGAGGGGGCATCAGGCTGCTTGGAGGAGCTGCTACAACCCAAAGGAGAGGACAGGCAAGCAAGCAATGGCTGTTGTTATTCGCTAGCAGCAGCAGCTGCTTAATTTCCCAGACACCAGGGACCAGAGTGGGTTGATTTAAATCTGAAAAGTGGCTAGTTGAAACCACTGACTTAAATAAAAATGAACAAATTTAGAGTCCAGTGGCACCTTTAAGACCAACAAAGGTTTATTCAAGGTATGAGCTTTTGTGTGCATGCACCAAACTAATAGGTTGCTATAACCATAAAAACATACTGTTTGAATAGATCCTTATGCAACTTTTGGGCACAGTATAAGCCCCCTCCCCTGTATTTAATTTCGTTTTAGAAAATAGTACACATTGGCCCCTGCCACACGGCAGGGAAAACACCCGTCAAAGCGCGGCTAAATAGAGCCGCACCAAAATAGAGACGCGCGGGCGGGATCCCACGGATCCCGTACACCGCGCGCCGTTGCTCCCCGGCACGATCAGATGCCGGGGAGGAAGAGTGGGGGGGGGAGGCTGCCAAACTGCGCATCCACGAGCATGCGCAGTTCGCCCGGGGGCCGGGATGCGCCGGCGCAAGGAAGCGCCGGCAATCTCACGGCCCGGATTGAAGCGCTCTACACCGAAGAACCACCTAGGTAGGTGGTTCTTTTTAGTGTGGGTTTTCGGGCGGGAGGGACGGATCGGGGACGGGCAGGCAACGCTTCCCAGATGTTGCCGTGGGATCGCGTCCGCTTGCTCCGCCCCTGATCTGTGAACAGGACCATTATGTATTTTTAGATAATGTCATTCTTTTGACCTCAGATAAGGTCTCCCATATGACAGCTGTGTCACTGCATGCAAGAACAGCAAGTTTGTGTAAATAGGAGCTATTTGCAATTATCACTTGATGGTGCTGCTTTTTTCCAGGATTCCTTTCTGTTTTAGACTACCTCTTCTCTGCCATATAAGTAAACATTTTATTTGTTTCCTAAAGTTATTTGCACTAATACAACTATCAGTTTAAACAGAAGGGGGGGAAACCTCACTTCAGGGGTTAGGAAACAGCTTAGCTCTGAATGCATGCAGGCTTTTTAAAAGATTAGTGATTCCCCGAATTAGAGGCAATGTAGCTTTCTATTCCTGCACTAAATTATTTAAAGCTATCAAAACTGGGAGAAGTTGTAATTGATGTGTAATTATTAACTCAAGGGTATTGCCTTTTGTCCTTTGAAGTCCCCCATTAAAGCTGTCACTTAACACAGTGCACAAAAGAGTAACAGAAAAGTGCAATGACATAAAAAAATTGCATTTCCTCTTTACTTTAATGCTTCCCAATTTATTTCTCTCTCCTTTATTAAAAAGGTTAACAGTTTAACTAGCAAAAATTAGAACAGGGCACAGGTTTTTAAAAATAAACACCAATGTAAGAAACCTTGGCAGCTCTCCCATTTTTTTAGCCTGAGAAATAATGCAACCATGTTTTTTGGGGGGAAAATGAAGAACAAAAACAAGAGGGAGCATGTCACTGGAATCTCTCAGCCACGACCTAAAATGTGTTCAGCTTCATTTAAATTCCTGTTTTGCGAGGCTTCACGTTTTAACTAAGTGTTCCTGTCACTTACATGAAACAGGTAATTATTACTGTTGGTTTTCCAGTTTTCTGAGGTCACTGTGTACCTTGTGTGTAATGCAAAGGGATACAAGTTCAAGGAACGGGTGGAATAAAACCGTACTATATCTCAAGGTTTTGGAGGCAGCTTATGATTTATTTTTCTGTCAATCAGATTTTTATCCTACCCTTTCTCCAAGGAGCTCAAAGAGTGGTATGTGGTTCGTCCCTCTCCCATTTTATCCTGACAAGCTTAAGAGACTGTATCTGACCCATTGAGCTCTCGTGGATCTTCCTGGCGATAGTCCAACACCCTAACCATCACACTGCACGGATTCTTTCAGTATCATAGCTTTATTTTTGCATTTATATAATAGAAATGTCATATCTGATCATTAATCAATATTGTAGGCAAGTCTGCATGGAAATTTCAACCTTGTTAAAACGTGTTTCATCTATAGTGCCCTTCAAGCCTATCAAAAGCTTTCTCTGTCTATGCTCAGGAATACCAGTCAAACTGAACACCTGGGCCATAGGACTAGGGTCACGTATTTTAGGAAGCAGTATTGTAATACCTGTTGGTTAAGTTGTATATGATAAGCATTCAGCTTCTCATTAGTCGGTGGATTAACACATTTAAATTTCAAATTTACGTGTGAAATGTTGAGAGATGCTTTCCATTTGTTTGCTTGTTTTAAGTTAAACAAATGGTATTTTTTCCATTTATGATTATATATGCTGCAAAAATAAAGAAGGCATATATAACATTTCTTCTACATTTTTATATTTCCACAGTGCGAGAAAAACGCAAGAGTCTCTATATAAACCATGTAAGTAAAAAACAAGCCTTTTCTGAATTAGCATGTGTGAATGTACATTAGAAGTTTATTGGCTAGTAAATTGATAGTGTACAATCAAGGGAAGTCAAAAGTGTACATGTGAATTGATAGTGAGTATCATGAAATATTGTGTAAATGGGTTGTACAAGCCTGAGGACCCTTTGGCTAACTTCAGTTTATGAAATAGGTCCCTATGCTGCATATAATTCAAGGAAGTGAACAGAACTAGTTGCACTTAAGCTGGGAACACACTGCATTTTTCTTTTACTCCTCCCTACTTTTAGAGATACATTGGAGTAGAGGAGAAGGAAGAGACAGCTTGCCCAAAACACTTTATGGATGACTCTGAACCTGGGTGTTGTATGTCTAGCCACAGTCATGCATATTATAACTATTGTTAATTGTTACTTCTTGAATACATACCAATTCATTTTCTGTCAGATGAAGTTTGCAGCACTTGCTCATACAAATATCTAGCAGTCTGTAAAACCCCAAAGAAACTCTTTGGACAAATCTTGTTGCAGATTTGTGATCTTGATGTGGGAAGAATATAAAAGAGAGAGGGGTCTTTATCTTTAAGGTCCATACTGGTTTGTAAAATGGACATTCCTGTTTTGATTTTACCATGCCACCAGTATTATACCACTACATGTCAGCAACTTAAATAAATTTTTGTACCTATGTGCAGATTCCTGAAATACAAAATAACACATGGTTTGGGCCAATTTTTAGTGGCTCTTGTGTTTAAATTTCCATTTTTCTCAGCAAAATATATGGAAGTTAGGACCTAGTCGCTTTGTGATCACTGTTTTGTATTTGGTGGTTTAAATATTTGTACACCATTTGTAACTGCGCAAGGATGGACAACTGACACAGGGGTGGGTAGCAGTGTTCCCTCTAAGCTGAGTTAGTGTGAGCTAGCTCACAGTTTCTTAGCCTCTGGCTCACACATTTTTGTCTTAGCTCAGGCAGGATGGCTCCAGAGCAAACTAATTTATGCAGCAGCCAAATCACTTGCTCACAACTGTAATGCCAGTAGCTCACAAAGTAGAATTTTTGCTCACAAGACTCCACAGCTTAGAGGGATCATTGGTGGATAGGACCATTTACAGAATGGCTACCGTGGCAGCTGTGTCCAGTCTCAATGTTGTGAGGTTCTACAAAATGTTGAGGTGCTTCAACCCAATCCTTCCTATCATGGAGACAGCAGTTTCTCAGTGAGTGCACTCTGCAGCCACAATGGTGATGCTCTCTGGGAATTCCTGAATTCCCTCCTGCTTCAGTGATGCGGAAGAAAGACGGGGTAGGGTCTTTGCTTTGATGATGAGATGCTTTGGAAGTAAATGAAAGCTTTTGGGCATCCTGTTGGGGATCAGTGGTGTGGTGTAGTGTCGTGTAGTGTAGTGTAGTGTAGTGTAGTGTAGTGTAGTGTAGTGTAGTGTAGTGTAGTGTAGTGTAGTGTAGTGTAGTGTAGTAAAAATAATTGATAACGGAACATTACCTTTTGTTGAGCAGTTGTTGCATCTATCTTGTGTTCAGTGGCTGAACACTGGATTCAGGGCTTTTCCTCCTAATGGAATGCCTTTCAGAGTGGCAAATCAAACCCTGTGAACTCAAATGTTCACAGTTTCCCTTGCCATCTCTCTGTCTCAGGCTTGGCTGAATAAATTTTGCTGTCCGAAGTGGTCTCTTTTTCTCCTGCCCCATCAGCTTCAAAAGGCACTCTGCAGATTGCAGGCATGGATCCGGACAGCAGTGGCATGAGTGTGGCTTCCTCCTATGCCAGCTCCAAGTGAGTCTGCTGAGGCATTTTGCAGCCCTATTGAATCTGGTGGCATTAGCACACGTCTGTGGATGTCGACAGTGCATGCCTTTCACCTCTTCCTGAGTGCTGTCCTCCACTGATTTGGCACACTAAGTGGTTATTTTGGTTGTCCGCACTGTAGACATGCCCCTGCTCTCTCTCTCTGTGTGTTTGGTGGTAGTGGTGGGGACCCCAGTCTTGCTGACTGTAGATTAACTTTGCTTTATCTGGCAAAATATGCTTATGTCCAGAAAAGCTTATGCTGCAATAGATTTGTTAGATTGCAGTCCTCAGCACAATTACAAAGAGGTAAGTCCCGTTGAAGTCTTTTGGGTGCTGCAGGAGTGTTCCTTTCATTTTGTTCGTAACTCGTGGCTTTCTTGGGTATTGATAACTTACATGGGTTAGGAATATTATGAAACCTTTTTCAGTCTTCTGCTTTTGGTTTACTTGGATTTTATTTAGGAATACTTGTTTCTCGTGCCTCCATGGCTCCCATTTTGCTGCAATCTACAGTCAGTGGTGCGTTAGGCCAGACTGACGTATGTGACGGTATTGCCACAGGGCCATTGCCAGCACTGTTATGTAACCCCTCTATCTGATCTAACTGTGTGGGCTCAAAATATACACATTGCTAGAGCAGTGTGGCAACTGTGGAGGTATTGCAAAAACCACATCTCTTAAAGAGAGTGCTGTCATGTCATAGCCAACTTATGGTGACCCTGTAGGGTTTCCAAGACAAGAGATGTTCATAGGTGGTTTGCCATTGCTTTCCTCTGCACAGTGACCCTGGAATTCCAGGCTGGTCTATCCTGAGCACAAAGTTGCTTTAAACAGCTTATGCCTTACAAAGTTTTGCTGCCAAAACTAATACAGTGTTGCTATTAACTGCATGGGTATTATTAACCATTTAATTAGCTAACTTAAATTTAAAAGTTCTTGGTATCAGTACCGCTTTATAGAAAACAATGACTTTCATAGTTAGTTTTGGAATTTTTGTAGCTGTAATATATATGTATTATTCTGGCAGTCTATTTGAGGAAGTGTTTAATGTGTGTTGACAATGTGTTGTCCTGATCAGTAAATCCATCCAAACTTGCAAATAGCATACATCATAGGTCAGTCACAACTCTCTCAGCCTAACTCACAGGGCTGTTGTAAAGAAGGAGGAGGGGAGAATATGCAGAATAGCCTAATGACTGTCTATATAGCAACTCTGGCTGCATATAGGTCCATTAGGTCAAACACTTTTCTAACGGTTGATTTTGCTTCAAGGTGTTTTGTTTTGTTTGTTTTTTGGTTGTTGTTTTTTGCTCCACTCACTCCGAAAATGGTTACTTTTTAGCTGAAATATAGGTATCATTTCCGTGAAATGTCATAAATTACCAGCCTTTAGCTTAATCTGACATACTGGAAGAACATCTGTTGACTGACGTAATAGATGTTCTTATGGCACGTCAATCAACTCATTGGACGCTCCCCCCCCCCCAGTCGTATTGTATCCGTGGATCATGCTTTCCTCACATCTACTGAAGTCTTAGTGGTGATCCCCATTTTAGTTTCATACACAGCTGACAGTAGGGCCTTCTGAAATGCTTTATCTTTGTTTTATCTTTCACTGAACACAGTCAAGCTGTGAAAAGATAGATGGTAGCCTTTTGAAAATACAAGCAAGCCCTCTTCACTAGCTTGTTGGCCTTTGAAAGAAAGGTGTTCTTGATTTCATTCCCTTTCCCCCCCTTACTAGACAGGTGAATCCTTTGGTCCAATTAAAATGATGGACATCATGCTGCTGCTTTTATACCTTTTGAACTTTGGCCTAGTCCTCTTCCTGACCACGTGCCCAAATCATCCCTCGGCTGTTCTTTGGGTGTGAGTCTGTGCATGTGTGTTAAATTACTTTGGTTATTCCAATGATAAACAAGTTAAAACCATGTTATGGTATGCATTTCCTGCATCCAAATTCACCTATACCATTTTTAAAAAAACAATACCATTGTATTAACTATAGGATAACTATATATCAATATTCTATGTATAGGATAACTATATTGCAGCTCTGGCGCACAATCATATGTAAGAAAAGTGGTTCATCTCGTTTTAGTCAAGGGTGACTAGAGGAGGATAAAGCTGTGGTGAAGAAGAGATCTGGTCATGCAGATATAGTCGCCTGGGCCCACCTCCATATCTTGCTTCTGTTACAGTGATAGATGCGGGCTCGGAGGTGAGAGGTCTGTGCCTCAAACCAAGCCACCAAGCTGTGGCACTGTCAGGCTCTCTATACATTATGCATTTTACAGCTCACCTGCCATTGAGAGAGGAGGCTCCTCTCTCTCTCTCTTTGATGTGCCCGGGGCTTGTCACCTTAGTGGTGCCAAATGTCCTGGCTTCTCAAATGTCTGTTATCCTGTTTTCCTTGCTATGTAGAGGCTACGTGCCTATGGGGGGGGGGTAGGCAACCATTAATTCTGGTGGGAGGGATGCTCTGGGAAGGGTACGTGCTTAGGGGGTAAAGGTAAAGGTTCCCTTGCTCGAAAGCCAGTCGAGTCCGACTCTAGGGTTGCGGTGCTCATCTCCGTTTCAAAGCCGAAGAGCCAGCGCTGTCCGAAGACGTTTCCGTGGTCATGTGGCTGGCATGACTAAACACCAAGGCACACGGAACGCTGTTACCTTCCCACCGAAGTGGTACCTATTTATCTACTTGCAATTTCTTGCTTTCGAACTGCTAGGTTGGCAGGAGCTGGAACTAGAGGCGGGAGCTCACTCCGTCATGCGGCAACCCGGGTCTCGAACTGCTGAACTACTGACCTTCCACCGCCTGCAGTTCAGCGTCTTAACCACTTGAGCCACCGCAGCTCCTTAGTGGTGCCAAATGTCCTGGCTTCTCAAATGTCTGTTATCCTGTTTTCCTTGCTATGTAGAGGCTACGTGCCTATTTGGGGGGGGGGGGTAGGCAACCATTAATTCTGGTGGCAGGGATGCTCTGGGAAGCGAGTCTCAATAAAGCTAGCTTTCTTTAAAGTGAATGGTGTTGAGAACTGATTTAATCAGGATCCTGACAGTCACACATGAAGCTTCCCTTGTTTTGAGCCTGGTCATTGGTAAATCAGGGTCAGTATTATCTATTGGGGCTGGCAGCAGCTCTCCATGGTCAGTCGGAAGTCTTTCAGAACTCCTGCTACCTGATCTTTTTAACTGGAGATGTGGGATATTGAACCCGGGACCATCTTCATGGGAAGTTCATGTTCTACCACTGAGCCGCAGCCCCACTCCTATCCTGTTTTGGGTGGCACATGAAGGGAAAGTAGGAGAGCCTGCAGTCTTTTGAATTACTGCACAGCCTGGCATGGGAAGGAGAAGAGCTGGTTTTATAACTCGCTCTTCACTACTCAAAGGAGACTTAGAGTGGCTTACAATCGCCTTGCCTTCCCTTGCTCTCCCCATAACAGACACCCTGTGAAGTAGGTGGGGCAGAGAGAGTCCTGCGAGAACTGTGACTGGCCCAAGGTCACCCAGCTGGCTTCATGTGGAGGAGTGGGGAATCAAACCTGGTTCTCTGGATTAGAGTTCACCGCTCTTAACCACTACACCACATTGGCTGTCCATTCTCTGAGTGTAATGAGAGGGAATGAATGGAGAAATGAGAGAGAACTCTTCCCCATAAGCATGTTCAGGTCTGATGAAGGCCTTTTGGCTGTGCCTAGTTCCTGCAGCACAGAACAACGTATTACTGAATGATTTCACAAGAACTGTGCTGTCTCACTGAATAAAGTAGATCATGTTTGGGAATTGTGCCGCAGTTTGACATCTTAAGGATATATTTACTGAGCTATTTTGCATTTGAAATGTCTGATCTTGGTTCACTGCTGCTAGTGTGGTCTTTCAAGCCTTTAATAATCTTTTTTGCTTTTTCAGCTTACCTGTTGACTTGTTGCCATCCTCAGTTTCCAGTGTTTTCAATTTAAAAGTAAATCCTATTTACATATAGAATAAAATTGCTGGTTACGTAGGAATGAATCAACAGCTAACTGTATCACAAAACGCGTCTGAAGTTGTACATTTTCCTCTTAGTTTCTTTCATGCTGGTCTGTTTTTGATAAGAAACATTTGGCTGAAGATTAGAGTTCCTCCTTTACAACCTGTTTTCCACTGAATAAAACATCAGAAGCAGCAAAACCAACCGGCAAGAGTTTGGAAGTGCACAAAGGAGGCAGGACTGAGACGGCATGCCAAAAAGCAGCAGTAGCATTTCCTTAAAACTTCAGACAACAAAGGCCCCGGGCAGGAATTTAAGGACCTTGATTTCTAGTTGTTTCCTTTGATTTAAATGCTATTTAAATAGGGAGGGGCTGTTTTTCCAAGCAAGAGCTTTATTTCAGTTTCTGGACCCTCAGGGAGCACCACCTGTTCATTTTCTCCACCTGTTGCTCCATATTGCTTTCTGCAGTCATTGTGGTCTGTTCAGATGGTATTGCTTGGGGAGAACTCTCAATCTGGAAAGAGTTCTTTCTGGGCTCTTGCTTGCCTCCCTGGCTCTTTTACTGCCGCCTACAAAATTAGTGCTCATTGATGTCTGGAGGTGAATGAGTTACAGTGCAATTCTATGCAGGATTAGTTGAATCTAAACCCACTAATTTCAGAGGGTTTAGGCCAGATAAACCCTGTGTAAGAATCGCTTTGCTAGCTTCTTAACCTGGTTTACCTATTTGCTTCTGCTTAACAACAGTCCCAGACAACTATTCATCCCAGCAGCCGAAGTCTCTGCTTTGCCAGAGTCATTTGACCATTGGATTTACTGGACTCTGCGCTCTACTCTTCACCTTTCAAACTTGGAGAGATCATATTTATTTGCTGCTTAATGGTCTTATGAGGAGGCCCTTTTAGATGGCAAATAAGGAACTGTAGCCTGCTTTTGGGGGGGATTTTATGGGGAATGACTGAGGGAAAGGAATGACAAAGTATTCTGGGGAGGGGGATACAGGGGGAAAGTAAGATGCCCCATTGAGTCCTTGTGGGTTCCCTGCTGTTTTCTCTGAAGGCAGTCCAGGTTGTGTTTGAATCTTGAGAATCTGAAGGAAGATGGGAAAGGGGGAGATGCTGTCAGTGGAATTTGTCTTTGGGATCCTCTTAACCTGGAATTAATTTTCCTAGGAGCCATTTAAAAGTAGTAACATTTTAAAGGATTAATATCTTCCCACTTTTTAAGCCCAGTGGTTTTTGAAGCAGCTTCAAGTAAAGAATCAATAAAATGATGATGTGATGGTTCCCTGGGGGAATTTCCTGAGGGGGAAAAGAAGCTTGTTTGAGGAAATAGTACGTCACCTTGGGTATACTCCTCACCCCAGCTTGTGACTGCTGAGTTATGAAACAAACTGACAGGGAGTATGATTTATTCTTCAATAAACAAAAAAACAAAAGCTTATTTAAAAGAAAAAAAATACAAGCGGAGGTAAATATTAACAATCAACAAAGAGGTATGTGATTTCAGGTTTTAAACTGTATACCAAGGAAGGAAAACCCTTCTTGGGAGGTTTACTTCATATGAATACAGCAGTCTGCTGTGACTAAGCTATACGCTAGACCCAGCAAACACTGCTAGTATATTGTAGCACCTTATTACACTCCGTTACCCAGACGGCTAATCCATACTCCTGTCAAAATAACCCTTCAAAAACCCTTCTCACTCACTCCCAACACCCAACTTTAAATGACTAAAACTCCAGCAGTCAAAATCTTTACTTCCCTCTCCCAGGACTCCACTTAAGAACATTCTTCTCATTGGTTCCTGTGTTGCTGGGGTCATTTTCACTGCTCTTTTTAATCACGATGGCTCATCAATCACGGTTAAAGCAGATCACTGAGTCCAGCAAGTATCAACCAGAAGTCTTCCCAGAACTGGGTGAAATGCCTCAGAGTTGCTTTGGTTAATAGCACCTGTCCAAGGAATGCCTACCTTTTTCTTGGGAGGGGGGTGCATTGTATTGCAGTTCCAATAATATTCTCATTTCCCCCAAATATAGATGACTTGCAACATGTTCTTTAAAAAGCTATGTAGAAAGAACAATTCAGAGGTGCTGAACTTTCAGAGTACTGTGCAGAGGGGTCAGAAATAAATGCTAGTGTAAACCTTAGTTGCAGTGTTCATTCCATGGGAAAAATTTCCTGCAAATCCCAAGATTCATAGTTCTCGAACCAGAAGGAGAGTACCAGATGGGTGTGTGTGTGTGTGTGTTGGAAGGGGGGAGTCCTGAGCCATGCGGAACGTTCCTTCCCTCTCACACCATGAGGAAAGGCTGAAGGAGCTGGGTATGTTTAGCCTGGAGAGGAGACGACTGAGAGGTGATATGATAACCTTCTTCACGTACTTGAAGGGCTGTCATATAGAGCAGTGGTGGCGAACCTACGGCACGGGTGCCAGAGGTGGCACTCAGAGCCCTCTCTGTGGGCACGCGTGCCATCGCCCCAGCCAGGCCCAGACCATTATTAAAGTGTCGAATTCTCTGCCAAATAATTTTAAGTAAATGAAAGCATTTGGGATTGCTTTCCTTTTGGCTCATCTTAAATTAATGTATGAGTGGTTTTTTCTAAAGTAAAACCTCAGTATTCGGGTTAAATTGCCGTGTTGGCACTTTGTGATAAATAAGTGGGTTTTGGGTCGCAGTTTGGGCACTCGGTCTCTAAAAGGTTCTCCATCACTGATATAGAGGATAGTGTGGAGTTGTTTTCTGTTGTCTCAGAAGGTCGGACCAGAACCAGTGGGTTGAAATTAAATCAGAAGAGTTTTTGGCTAAACATTAGGAAGAACTTCCTGACAAAGCGGTTCCTCAGTGGAACAGGCTTCCTTGGGAAGTGGTGGGCTCGCCTTCTTTGGAGGTTTTCAAGCAGAGGCTAGATGGCCATCTGACTGCAATGAAAATTCTGTGAACTTAGGCAGGTCGTGAGAGGGAGGGCAGGAAGGGTTGCCTCAGTGCTTAGTTCTTGTGGCCCTTTCTTACATGCCCAGGGAAATGCTGATTGCCACTTTGGGGTCAGGAAGCAATCCTGGAGGTTTTTTGTCATCTTCTGAATGTGGAACAGCGGTCACTGTGGGTGTGGAGGAGGAGGTATTTGTGAATTTCCTGCATTGTGCGAGTGGTTGGACTAGATGACCCTGGAGGTCCCTTCCAACTCTATGATTCTATGAGTTGGGTGGGTTAAATGTACCCTGACAGGGGACTCTTGCTGATACTACCCTGCATTTGTAGGAGTTCACCATATACCCACTGCCCTGTATCTCAAGAAACTGGCTTAAGAAGAGCTACTGCTTTGAATTAGTAATACCTCTTTGCATGTAAGGATGGGTCAGAGGTATCCTATTCTGTTCTTCTAAAGTCACTACTGGATTAGAACAGCAAACAACATATTCTACAGCTGCAGGAAGATTATTTAATTAAGCATTTATACCATGCTTTCCTCAGTACTCTGAAGTTACTTACTTTAGGTAAAATATAAAATTGCATTAAAATACGGCAGACAAATAGCCATGTAAGAATAAGAGATTAGCTTTAGTGACATTTGTAATCAAGTGCCGTTCAGAACAGATGCATGTAACAGTGCCTGAGAATATCTGCACACTCTCCAGTTTATAGACATTGGCTTTGGCACTGGCGCAGAGGGACAGAGGAATATGTTCAGAAAATATGACAAACATGGGCTTCCTTGCAGAGCAGAAGGGTGATAGTTCTTACCCTGTATTTCGGAGCGTGGAGCTGTACATTCTGAGAGGGCTCATAGCTCAGTGGCAGAGAGATCTTGAATGCTTAAAATCCAAGGTTATGCGTGGCATGGTTTGAAAAGACCTCTGCTGGAGTCCTTGGAGAGCTGTCATGAATCTGAAGTAAACAGTCCTTGCTAGGTGTTGTATACAAGGCAGTTTCATATGGGCTGTTTTGCTTTGAGGTTGGAGTTCAGTGGTTTTTATCAGCTTGCCCTCTTTTTCCTTCTCTGAGGAGTGAGCAGCATGGTTATGAAATGGTGCCTGAAGACTTACTTACGTGGAAGTATGTGAAGCAACAGACAGTGTGACAGAAGCTATAAATCACCTGAGTCTTTTCCCTCTTTAGTACCAAATAATATATTTTTACAACATTTTCACACCAACCTGTGATTGCTTTGGCACTTGATTGGTACTCAGCTTCACAGTTAGGCTGGGTTCATTTCAATGCACTTCTATTCGACTGCTGCATCTAGTGATCCGTTTGGTTATGGTGATTTCTGCTTCTGGAAACGTTTTAGAGCATCTTTATATACCTACTTCCTCTACATCCTGGGTTGTACATTGCCAATGACATATTTGTGGTCTCTGAATGTTGCAATGATGTAGCACCGTTTCTCTTAATCGTTAATTTGGTGTGGGAGTGGGGACAGTGAAAGAAGTGCTGCTGCTCATAGTAAGTCCAAGTACATATGGAGTAGTTGGGGTTGAGAGTGCGTGTGCTGTCAGTCCTTGCTGGGTATAAACTGGACATCATTTAGTTCTCTTCCATAGACTTCTCTCTAACAACTTAGAAGAAATGGGGAAGCCAGAGAAAAGGAATACAGAAATTGGGGACTTGCTGAAAATGTGCTGGGAGGCATTTTTTGGTTTAAGGGGGCAAACAAAGATGGCCTCAAGAAAACATTCCTTTTGTGAACAAACCTTTTCTATTGGTTCTAAGTGCTCCTTTGCAAACAAAGATGGCCTCACTTAAGAAAACATTCCTTTTGTGAACAATCCTTTTCTATTGGTTCTAAGTGCTCCTTTCTTTTGTCTGGTTGAGGGAGGTTCAGTATTGTCCAGTGATATCTGAAGAACATAACTTTCATTATGAGTTCCATGTTTGGGAATGAGAGTGTGGCATGCACCTATTTATGTCTTTTCACGTACATCTTCTTGTCTGAAATTTCTGCCCTGCGTGGCATGCACCTTCTATTTATGTCTTTTCACATACATCTTCTTGTCTGAAATTTCTGCCCTTTTAAGAATAAGCTAGGTCCAAATGTATGTATGTGGCTGCAAATATCTTTGAATTGTTCTTTGTGTTTGAGCCAGTAGCAAAGTGTTGATTTCTGTACAATTCACATGATACCTAGGAGCTCTATATCCCCCCCTCCCCATTACCCTGAATGCTGTGTACGTGCCTGCATGTGTGTACAGCAGCAGAGGAACTGTTTACTTACTTGTGCTCTCTAAAGGAGGGAAAATACCCTTTGTATTATGTGACTACTATTGTTCTTCTTGTATGTTGTTTTTTAGCATACTCCTGGTCAATTGAGAAGGAAATACAGTTCCTGTTCCACTATTTTCCTGGATGACAGCACAGTCAGTCAGCCCAACCTCAAATATACAATTAAATGGTGGGTATTGAATTATTACTCTCAAAGACTTGTATAGATATTTTTTAATTATTACTTTGCAGAAGCAGAAGAGGAAAGAGAATAAAATTCTCAGGTCTATTATGATTTTATTTTATTTTTTGCATAGGAATTTACAGGTGACAGATGTAAACTTTCATAGATCAGAACCAGATGAATGATTCTGGTTATTTGCTGGAAGGAAGGGGGGTAGACTGTGCCTTTCCCTGCTTCTCTTTGGAGTGCCATCTTGGATTTTTGAGGGCATTATATATAAGGCCCCCATCTTACATTATGATGGCAGCACAGGAACTGCTACTGCACAGTTCCTTTCCTGTGCTTTCTCAGGGTAAAGTAACATGACCCTGGTTATATGGAAAAAGTGGCTCCTCCACACCAGTCAGGGTCCCTTCTAGAATATAGGGCACCATAGACATATTGATTTGGTTCCAACTTCGCTAAAATCAATCCACCTTTATTGTTGTCTGCTGTCTTTTATATGACTCAAAGCGAGTTTGAAGTTTTCAAATATGTCCTTGGAGGATGTGCCATAGGCTGGCTAATCTTGTTTCGAATAACGCAGTCAGTGATGTTTATCATGCTTGGTTGTTTACTTTTCTGAACTTTTGAAGACAAAATTGTGGTTGCCTTGCAAGTATGGGAATTTTATTTTTCTCCTTTAAAATGTTGAAACCGACTTGTTTTCTTTGAGACATTAAAGCAGTCATGTCCAGGTCAACTGAGAAAAAAACTTTTAATCAGTGTGAACCTGACAATAACATCATGCATACCTGTGTGTTCTTCTTCAAGCAGATTGGCATTACTGCTTAGGCAGCTGTCAATAACAGTCTTGTTGTTTTCCGCATACCGGTAATGCAGGATAGGACTTAAACTTTTCCATGCACATTGCTTTTACTTATGGGAAGAACAGAAGCAATAGTTTGTTCGGTTTTTTGTTTCCTGCTGTTAGCAGTTCCTAACTGTGAATGAACCTTTTTGTGCCTGGATAAATCTGAAAATGTTCATTCTTTATCATGTGCTGATACGTTGTCTGTTAATACTGCATTTTCCGGATTAATTTAGAAAGCACCAATCTTTTTGTTATGTAACACCTTCTATAATTGCCCAGTCCAGATTTAGAACACTTAGTCTACTTTCTCATGAACCTTATAATTTTTTCCTGGTTACCCAAGCCTGCAGTGATCATCTTCTTTCCCCTGTCTTCTCACTCTGTCTGTCAGAGGTGGGGTCCAGAAAGGGGGAAATATCCCTAATGCTGGGCTCACCTGATTGAGAAGGAGTATTGCCTGAGATGTACTATGGTTGGCACAAGATGGCAGCAATGCACAACAACTTATTTCATTTACTAATATAACTTCCTTTAGAACAAAGTTTGAGTCCGGTGGCACATCTAAGGCCAACAAAGTTTAATTCTTTCACGTGCATGCCCAACGTGTTCTGCTGCTTCAGACCAACATGGCTACCCACCTGAATATAACTTCCTTTAGTGAAACATCTACATCAGACTGCCTCCTTCTCCACATTGTGCAAAATGTAACATTGCGAAAGTCCTATTTTGGTGTGTATTGAAGCATGTCCTCCTGCGATCCCTTCTAATTACAGAGGAATTTGTTCATTACTTTCATTCCCCATTGTAGGTTCTTCTGCAAGTTTTCGCCCGGGACATGGGAAGGAGACAGTGCTGGTTGCCCTTACTGATGACCTCCGTAGGCATCTGGATCGAGGCGGTGTGGTGGCGCTGTTGTTGTTAGACCTGCCGGCTGCATTTGATACGGTCGACCATCAGCTGCTGACCCACCGCCTTGCCGACGTGGGGATCCAGGGGCTTGCCCTTCAATGGCTTGCCTCGTTTCTCCAAGGTCGTGGTCAGAGGGTAGTGCTAGGGGAACGGCAGTCCCAGAGGCACCCGCTTGAATGTGGGGTGCCTCAGGGGGCGGTGCTTTCCCCGATGCTGTTTAACATATATATGCGCCCCCTTGCCCAGATTGCCCAGAGGTTTGGGCTGGGGTATCATCAATATGCAGATGACACCCAGCTCTATTTGATGTTGGGCGGCCAGTCGGACTCCAACCCAGAAGATCTGCACCGGGCTTTACAAGCCGTGGCTGGGTGGCTCAGTCTGAGCAGGCTGAAATTAAACCCGGCAAAGACGGAGGTCCTGTGCTTGAGTTGGACCGGACCGGGGTTGGGGCTCCCGCTTTCGACCTTCGACGGGGCACCTTTGGTGCCAGCTTCGGAGGTTAGGAGTCTGGGAGTGCTCCTGGACCCCACCTTAACGATGGAGGCCCAGGTGGCAGCTGCTGCCAGATCGGCCTTTTATCATCTTCGGCTGGTACGGCAGCTGGTTCCTTTCCTCGACCACAATGACCTAGCTACAGTGATCCATGCAACGGTCACCTCGAGGCTAGACTACTGTAACACTCTCTACATGGGGCTGCCTTTGTCGCAAATCCGGAAGCTGCAGCTGGTGCAGAATGCTGCGGCCAGGCTGTTAGTGGGCGCCCCTAGGTGGGAGCACACCCGACCTATACTGAAAGCACTGCACTGGCTGCCTATAGCATACCGGATTCGCTTCAAAGTGCCTTTAAAGCCCCACATGGCCAGGGTCCAACATACCTGAGGGACTGCATTTCCCCACATATGCCCCAAAGAGCACTTCAGTCGGGGTCACAACACCGTGGGCCGAGTAACATCTATCTACGGCCCTGGCCCTCCCCATCTGGTATGCAAGATGTTGGGATCTTTCTATTTTTGCATCCTGATTGAACTGAATTTTAACTGTTTTACCTATTTTATATTGTATGCATTTTGTGCCTTGTTGTAAGCCGCCCTGAGTCCGCTCACGGGGAGGGCGGGGTATAAATATAATGAAATAAATAAATAAATAGAGTCCTGCTTGGTCTCTGCAATTTTTTTGTGGCAGAAATTCTCCTCTTCCACCACCACGGCCTCTAGCCCAGATAGACAGGATCCCATTTACCAAAATAGGGTTCCTGAAGGATTCCCCCACTAGGGTTTAAGAACATGGTCTATACCCATTGGGGCCAGAATTCTTTTGGACCCCAACATTGCCCAGATAGAAGGGAAGTTTTGTTAGTGAGCTGTTTTTCCATAGTCTTTGTATTTATTTATTTATTGATTGATCAACTGATTGGTTGATTTTTTTTTTGGGGGGGTACATTTTTATTCCACCCTTCCTCTGAGGAGGTCAGGGTGGCATACATTATTTTCCACCTCTTCTATTTTATCTTCACAACAACCCCGTAAGGTAGGTTATGCTTAGAGAGGGTGACTGGTCCAAAGTCACCAAGTAACTTCATGGAAAAAGGGGGTGGATTGTTATAGATTGTTAGTGCCATCCTAAGCACAGTTACCCCCATCTAAATGAATCAAGGTCAATGGGGGTAGAAGGGTGTAACTCTGCTTAGGATGGCACTATCTGAGGCAACCAGAACTTGTTATTGCAAGATATTTTGATGGATAGAGGGGGAATGTATCTAGCTGAACTAGCTGCGAGGGGTGGGGTGCAGAGGGGCAGGAAGGCAGCAGAAAGAATCCTCCCTGGGATCATAACATAAAGAGTAAATGCAGTGATGTGGAGTTGGAAACCAAACAGCCTTTCTTAACCAGGCACATAGCTACAAGCGACATGGTGGAGAGATTTGGGCCACAGCCCCCTGGAAGAAGCTGGTTTTTATACCCCATTTACTGTAAGGAGTCTCAAAGCAGCCTTCTCTTCCTCTCCCCATAACAGGCACCTTATGAGAGAGTTCTTTTTTGTTTTTTTCCCCCAATAACAATTTTATTTTATAAACCAACAATCAATCATTCAACATAAAACTAGTGTGTACCATAGAGCAGTATACAACTATAACATTTTTAGCAAAAGTTACCAACCTTGAGTTACATGTGATAAAAACTGCATAATATTTGGAGGAGAGTTCTGAGAGAACTGTGACTGGCCTAAAGTCACCCAGCAGGCATCCTGTGGAGGAGTGGGGAATCAAACCCAGTTCTCCAGATTAGAGTCCACCACTCTTATGCGCTATGCTACACTGGTTCTTTGGCTTCCTGGAGGTAGAGAGGCTGAAGCATCTCCCCTCCCCTTCTTAAACAACTAGTTAAAGACAGCCTTTCAGAAGAGATAGGGAGACCAGGTTCTGGACACCTAATTTGAGCACTGTTATTCCTCTGTTCCTTATGTAAAGTTACTGTTGAATGTGCCCAGTGTAAGTCTAACATGCAGAAATGCAGTTTTCCCCCCAGTGAGGCACTGCTTCTGCATTCAGATTTCTAATAATTTTTCTCATACTTTCAGAAAAGTTGTAGTTCACTCTCGCTACCACCATGGTATCCCAATGCCAGCTCCATCCTTCAAAGAGATGATGCGAACATTCAAAAGAGTTCTACATGATTTGTTTTTCTTTCCCGTTCTTTTTTTTTTAAATGTGATTTCTTCCACAAGGCCTTTGAAGTCAAATGGAAGAAAAAATATAGTATAATTACCACATGTTGTCTGTCTCTGCTCGTGACATGTCAGAGACACAGTGGTTTTCTTGTAAAAGTTTTCAAGAGAAATTCTAGCCCCTCTAGTTAATTGGTTTATTTATATGTGATACATTAATGAGAAGTCTGTCAAAACAAGGTTGACAGCTATCACTGATAAATTTTCAAAAATACAGGCAATAAGATCCCTTCCTTTCTTCTTCATGGTCTCTGCAGTCCCTCATATAGGTTCTGTGCTCGTACAGAAGTGCTTTGGAATATTCTAGAGCTCTAGCCAAAAAGTTGATAACCAAGTCCCCTCTGCAGAGGGAGAACTTTGCCTCTCTACGCAGACCCAAAGGGGAAGGGAACAGTTCTTTTCCTGAAGCAGCTTCATGAATATTTTCCTCAGGATTTCCCCCCTCAGGTTTAGTCTTCCTTTCCTGTTCTGACCTCAGACTTTCATTTCTGGGTATCAGCTGTAAGGACATTTGTTGTTGTTTTATTCCCTGAGGTGATTTCCCCTCCTGCACCCCGTGCTTTAAATATTGCTGGACACTGGACTTGAAGTGAGAAGCAGCACTGGGAATAACTTTCTCACAACGTCCTCCATAGGAATAGTGATCTGCAAATTACATGGTCCTTTGGAGGATCTCGGTCTTTACACAGAATTTAAACCACTTGCATGGGCCCTTAGCACTGAAATACCACAGCCTTTGTCTTGGTTACTTCTGTTATGTACCAGCTTCTGTGATCTAGCATTACCTCCTCAGCTGTAGAGTCTATGCAGACTGTCCCCTAGGAGGTGACTAAGAATGTTTGTTAGCACTCGTTTTCAGTCTTTCTTGCTGCTTGGAGACTTATCTCTCCTATATTATAAAGCTGATTTGGTGGTGGCATGTTGCTGAACATTCCACACAGCGCTCACAGCCTTTGGCTCCGTGATCTGTCATTCAGAAGCTGTCCCTATCCACTGGCTGCATTGCCTGAGTCTCGCCTCCCAATATTCTAAACAGTTTGCTTTTTCTCTCCCCCCAATAGCCAGTCAGAACACAGAGGTCATTTGATTATGCGGCCTGATTGGCCTTTGCCTCTAACATTCTAAACAGTTTGCTGTTGCTGTTGGGAGTCCTGAGGTAAAATAAATACCCCAATCTCCCTGTGGGTCCTGGAGATCTCCCACAAATCACTGTGTTCCCCAGCTACAGCACATCATTTCCCCTACAGAAAATTTCCCAGCTATTACAACTGATGTCCAGATGACCAAGATCAGTTCTCCTGGAGACAATGGCTGCTTTGGGCAGTGAACTCTATGGCATTATACCCTGCTGAAGTCCCTCCGCACCCCAAACCCTGCCCTCCCCAGGCTGTACCCCTCAAATCTACAGGTATTTCCGAACCCAGAGTTGGCAACCGTGTAATTGGCTATGGAACCACTTTTCAGACCCTTGGAACTCAGAAAACATGGCATAGGAGGAGGTGGTTTTCCACCTTACCTGCCACTGCATAGCCCCAAATTAACATAATCCAACCTCCAGGTGGCACATGGAGATCTCCAGCTTTTAAAACTGATGTCCAGATGACCAAGATCAGTTCTCCTGGAGACAATGGCTGCTTTGGCCAGTGGACTCT
>NW_015176060.1:148618-156201 GCF_001447785.1 Gekko japonicus | reverse complement strand
AGCCACAGCCGGGACACTCACCTGGAGCTTCCTTCTAGAGCTCGTTGTATTTCTTCCCACAACGAGCCTTACTCCTAGTTATAAATATGTATTGAGTGTGGGCGTTGGGCTATTTCCCTTTGCTTTGCTGTCTAATCACTAGCCATGTCTTGCCTACATATTGATTCAGAAGCGAACAAACTAGGGAGATCGATTACCTTCTAAATCAACTCTTGCGTAATCACAGGCTCTGTTCAATCTGAGTTTTCTGTCTACTAAAGCCGGAAATTAACACTGTTGAACCCTATGTCAATCGCAGTTCAAAAACTGTTGAGGACTCCGTGGCTTCAAGTTAACATGTTTGCTTGTGTTGCACTTTGCTCTTCTTAGACTTCAGATCCTGAAAGGAGGAACTTTCATTGTTTATTGGGGGTGGGTGGGTTTGCTTAGTAGGAAAACTGTCCAAGGATGCAGGCTAGTCCCGTCTACTATTTAGCATCCCAGTCAATGGCCCTGGCTCAGTCTGGGCCTATGATGTTGATCATGTATTCACTTCTGAATTGTTAGCAGTGCTTAAGTTGGCTCAGTTAGGTTTTGGCACTGAGATTTCATCACAAGCCATGCAGAGTCTTCACTATTATTTATGCTTCGATGTCAGTCTCACCATCCGCTAGCCCTTTCCACTCGCCATTAACACCAGACTCAATCTTTTTGAAGCTGCTGCGGAAGCCGCTCTCACTACCAGTGTTCCCTCTAAGCTGAGTTAGTGTGAGCTAGCTCACTGTTTTTTAGCTTCCAGCTCACACATTTTTGTCTTAGCTCAGGAAGGATGGCTCCAGAGCAAATTAATTTATGCAGTAGCCAAATTGCTCGCTCACCCACTCTAATGCCAGTAGCTCGCAAAGTAGAACTTCTGCTCACAAGACTCCACAGCTTAGAGGGAACATTGCTCACTACTATGTCATTTTGCTTGTCCTTTGGTCAGGGGTGAAATACTTCAGCTGCTTGAGAGCTTCCTTCTGTCCTCTCATCACATTCACGGGAGGGGAAGGGGGAGCTTGCTGGAAACACCTTTGAACTACGATTCATACTCCCAAGAGTTTGGCAGGATGCGTGTAAACCATCTCTTCTATGGGACTAAGTGGAAGATACTTTCTAAGTACATACAATAGCATCACTTCAATCCTGTCTGGCTTCTGTGTTTACCTATTCCTTGCTTGACAGTATTTCCTGTAAGGTACATTGACAGTGCTTCAGGTCTAACTGTGAGTTTGATAGGCTGTTCTTTTCTCATGTACTTACCACCACTTCAGAGCCATCCAAGTTATCTTTACCTTCTTGGAGCAATTCTTCAGTCTAGTCATGGCTAAGGCAGACACCATCTAAATCTCTGACACCCTGTGAATTGAGTCAGTTCTTCTTTCTTCTTCGCCAGGGAAGGGGTGTGCACTGTCACATGTAATCAGTTTTTCAAGATCTCTTCATTGTCCCTGTTGTGATGTCATTGTGGCTGTTGATCTTCACACACTGTCAGGATGCATCCCAGAGGATTCTGGGCGCCTTATAAGCTTAAATATGTAGCGGTGCTCAATGCCTGGAGCAGAACTATTCGGCACAGTTAATATCCAAATGGGTAACGAAGGCTACTCTTTACTATCAAAGCAGCCCCTCTGCTGCCTCATCCAGCCTTGAATGACATCCCTTTGCCAAAATTCCGTCATGCAATGTGTCATTGGTGGGCCATCTCCTGCTGTGTGCCCTTAATGTTTGGCTCGGGACTGATGCAACAGGGCTGTCTGCTCTGCGTTTCCTTTTCTCCTGAGTTGATGCTTGTCCCTACTTCCTGGCGGATGATCTTGGTGGTCACTCATATTGAGCAGCTGCAGAGAGACCATGAAAAACAAACTCGGGTTGCTTACCTTTTAATAGTGGTGTTTGAGCAGTTTTCTGTATAGTCACACATTCTCCTTCCCTGCTGCTGTCTCCTCTCTTGACACTTGGAGAACTGCTTCCAACGGCAAGAGGAAACTGAGTGAGTAGGCATTTCCCCCTCCTCTACAGTGTGTTTGAGGAGAGGCTTTCCCTCAGGGAAGGGAATTTGAGAGCCAGGGTGTTCCCCCCCCCCCCACTAGTGCTCTAGAATATTCCGAAACTGCTTCTGTGGAGGTGCATAACCCATATATAATGGATTCTGTATAGACAGCCACTCAGACCACCAGTTAAAGGTAAGCAGTTTGCTTTGTTTCCTGCTTCTCTTTTAAACCGTTGCTGTCTTGAGACAGCCCTGCTTTATAGCTAAGCAGAAGGAAATAAACATGGCTTGCCTTCCTCTATTTTCCCCTTCCCTCTGCCGCCCCACAAGCCACAGCCGGGACACTCACCTGGAGCTTCCTTCTAGAGCTCGTTGTATTTCTTCCCACAACGAGCCTTACCCTATGTCAATCGCAGTTCAAAAACTGTTGAGGACTCCGTGGCTTCAAGTTAACATGTTTGCTTGTGTTGCACTTTGCTCTTCTTAGACTTCAGATCCTGAAAGGAGGAACTTTCATTGTTTATTGGGGGTGGGTGGGTTTGCTTAGTAGGAAAACTGTCCAAGGATGCAGGCTAGTCCCGTCTACTATTTAGCATCCCAGTCAATGGCCCTGGCTCAGTCTGGGCCTATGATGTTGATCATGTATTCACTTCTGAATTGTTAGCAGTGCTTAAGTTGGCTCAGTTAGGTTTTGGCACTGAGATTTCATCACAAGCCATGCAGAGTCTTCACTATTATTTATGCTTCGATGTCAGTCTCACCATCCGCTAACCCTTTCCACTCGCCATTAACACCAGACTCAATCTTTTTGAAGCTGCTGCGGAAGCCGCTCTCACTACCAGTGTTCCCTCTAAGCTGAGTTAGTGTGAGCTAGCTCACTGTTTTTTAGCTTCCAGCTCACACATTTTTGTCTTAGCTCAGGAAGGATGGCTCCAGAGCAAATTAATTTATGCAGTAGCCAAATTGCTCGCTCACCCACTCTAATGCCAGTAGCTCGCAAAGTAGAACTTCTGCTCACAAGACTCCACAGCTTAGAGGGAACATTGCTCACTACTATGCCATTTTGCTTGTCCTTTGGTCAGGGGTGAAATACTTCAGCTGCTTGAGAGCTTCCTTCTGTCCTCTCATCACATTCACGGGAGGGGAAGGGGGAGCTTGCTGGAAACACCTTTGAACTACGATTCATACTCCCAAGAGTTTGGCAGGATGCGTGTAAACCATCTCTTCTATGGGACTAAGTGGAAGATACTTTCTAAGTACATACAATAGCATCACTTCAATCCCGTCTGGCTTCTGTGTTTACCTATTCCTTGCTTGACAGTATTTCCTGTAAGGTACATTGACAGTGCTTCAGGTCTAACTGTGAGTTTGATAGGCTGTTCTTTTCTCATGTACTTACCACCACTTCAGAGCCATCCAAGTTATCTTTACCTTCTTGGAGCAATTCTTCAGTCTAGTCATGGCTAAGGCAGACACCATCTGAATCTCTGACACCCTGTGAATTGAGTCAGTTCTTCTTTCTTCTTCGCCAGGGAAGGGGTGTGCACTGTCACATGTAATCAGTTTTTCAAGATCTCTTCATTGTCCCTGTTGTGATGTCATTGTGGCTGTTGATCTTCACACACTGTCAGGATGCATCCCAGAGGATTCTGGGCGCCTTATAAGCTTAAATATGTAGCGGTGCTCAATGCCTGGAGCAGAACTATTCGGCACAGTTAATATCCAAATGGGTAACGAAGGCTACTCTTTACTATCAAAGCAGCCCCTCTGCTGCCTCATCCAGCCTTGAATGACATCCCTTTGCCAAAATTCCGTCATGCAATGTGTCATTGGTGGGCCATCTCCTGCTGTGTGCCCTTAATGTTTGGCTCGGGACTGATGCAACAGGGCTGTCTGCTCTGCGTTTCCTTTTCTCCTGAGTTGATGCTTGTCGCAGCCACTCTGCTGCCTCATCCAGCCTTGAATGACATCCCTTTGCCAAAATTCCGTCATGCAATGTGTCATTGGTGGGCCATCTCCTGCTGTGTGCCCTTAATGTTTGGCTCGGGACTGATGCAACAGGGCTGTCTGCTCTGCGTTTCCTTTTCTCCTGAGTTGATGCTTGTCTCTACTTCCTGGCAGATGATCTTGGTGGTCACCAGGGGTCATTTCGTAGAAAAAGAGCTAGGGGAACTCATTAGCATAACTCATTAGCATATGCCACACCCCCTGACATCACCGGAAGTGTGTCATAAGGCCACACACCAATAATGTGCCAGCGGACAACCATGCTATGGAGAAACAGGTAACATTCTGCCTGTGTAGAGTATACAAAAAGCTCAGGTGGTGTTTGAAATGCTACTATTGTTAGAATTGGTATAATTGTATCATAGAGTGGGTGTTTTTAGCAGATTTGCTAAACCAGCTTCAGTCATCATACAAGTGTATATGGCTTGCTCAATGTACACAACTCTGATTGCAGCACTTACATGTTTTTAGAATTCGGACTGGCTTAGCAAAAGCTGTAGAGAAAGGAAGGACTAAGATGGCGTGAAGGTAGATGCAAGCAAGCGGGCAGAATTGTGCCTACTCTTAAACCCATTTATTGAGAAGTAAGTTGGCATAAGTACAGTTAGAAATAAATTCATAATAAGCATGCTGAGGGTTATATTATTAGTTGAGCACTGGGAAGGGACAGAGCTGCAAAGCCTCTCAATTCCCATCTCCTAAAACCTGGCAGTCTTGTTCAAAACTTTGCTGAGTTACTTAATGTTTGTGTAGATGGGCTGTAGCTCAGTGGAAGAGCCTCTCCTTTGCATGTGAGAAGGTCCCAGGTTCAGTCCCTGCCATCCTCATTTAAAAGGACCTGGCGACAGATGATGTGAAAGACCTTTGCCTGAGACCCTGGAAAGCCGCTGCCCGTCAGAGTAGACAGTACTGACCTTGATGGACCTTGAGGGTCTGATTCACTCTAAGGCACTTTCATGTGTGTGTAGATACAGTGTTAGCTGCCCCCTGATTAAGAGCAGCCCCTTAAATTTCTCCTACCCCATTTATATTGGTTATGTGTTACGGCTGCTTTACCCCTAAGGCATTACAAACCGAAGGGTACTCCAATACAAGGTTTTAGAACACAGGAAGGGGCTTGGGGGTGGAGAGCTGCTGCTTTTGCAGTCTGTTCTTCCTTTGCAACCAAAACAGTAAAGGCATCTGGTGGCAGTTGCTGCAGGAGTCTTCTGTGCATAACATGTTATACATGCGCCCTCTGCTGTATCTTGCAGATAACTGTTCTTTGCTTCTGGTTGTAGAAGTTTCACCAATAATTTGAAATACAAAACCAGTTGTTGGGCTCCCATCTTTTAAAATATATTTTCAGTGGGAATGAGCGATTCAAAATCCTGTTGTTTAACAACAGAAAGTTAAATATGATGCTAGTTCCATCTGTAGCTAGTATCGTCGTTACTGAGGTCTTTGCAGTTTTTGCCTTTGGGTGATATTCCTGTACATGAATGAAGGAGCCATGCAACATAGTGGAACAAATCACGGTTTTCTCTTTTCAAAATCCCCAAACTGTGAGGTAGGCTTAGACATGGGGGCTTAGACATTCAGACGCAGTGATAAACTGTGGTTTGTGTAAACAAACTCTGCTTAGTTGACTAAGTGTAAATAACAAATAATAAGTCCCAGTTTGTTTGCTTCTTGCCTTATCTCCACCTCCCAGCAGGGAAGACATCTTTCTCATACGTCTGTCTTGATGACTTGGCTGCTGCAAAGGATGGTGCTCCTCAACAAACTGCTGTGTGTGATCTCAGATGCTACTAGAAGCCACAGTTAGCTCAAACTGTTGTTAACAAACCATTTGCAAATCCTAGTTTGCAGTCCCTCTTTGGTACCAACCAAGAAACCCTAACTATCTGTGGTTTTTGCTCAAATCACACTTTACAAACCATGATTTATGAGGACATCATAATGCAGCTGTAAACTCAGTGGAAAGGTTTGAGCAAGGCACGGTCTTTTGACTTCAGCTTCCCTACCTGTGAGACGAAACCAACAGTGATGTAACTCATAGGTGTGAACATGTGTAAGAACTAGAAAGAAGTGTCGTCATATGCCTTCTTGAGCCTTCTGCTGGATAAAGTGGGCTGTAAGCCTAAATGCATCAGTGAAGAAGTAAATAAATGAAGAAACAGCCTGACATTGTTTGAGCCATGAGATCTTCATGGCTTTTCATCTCAGTGATCTGTTTACTCTTTGCTTTTGAAAGTTTTACAGACGTTCTAAGGATATGTTTTCTCAGTTCCTTTTCATGGATGGCGCATTTTCTAGCAGAGAGTGAAAAACACCAACAGGAGTACCTATTTTTCTAGTTAGCAAATATTCATGGGCAGCTAAAGAGAACTGCATATAATGTATAGGGTTTATGCATGACAGCGGGCCTTTTTACAATGGTGTTTTATTTTGTTTAATAACATCATTTATGCACCATCTTAGTGAAATCATTGTAAAATCCTTGTATTATTGGTTGCAGTTTATTTTCTCATCTGTTTTGAAATGAATTTTCATGTTACTGGGATAAACAGATTTCTCCTCTTGTAACCCCTTGTGTAGTTGCATGTGCCTGAGCATAAGCACGTGCCTTCTTATAACAGCTTTCTGAAGTAGCTCACAAGTCATGTCTGATTCACATGTACCAATAGCTTGCAGTGTATTGGGGTCTCCCCTATTACTTGGCAAAACATCTGTAAAGTTACTGCTTGACATTGCCTATAATGGGTCTCCCTGACCTGCAAATATTGCCCTGTTATCTGAACAACTTTTAATTTGAAAAGACAATATCGACCATACCTATGTGGGTCGTTCATGTATAATCTATTGGAGTGGCGTAAGGAAAAGCTTCCTGCTTTTGTTTGTTTATTGTTATACCATCTCAAACTGATGCTGCTGGTAAATGTCATTAAGTCCCGCATTCTGTCAAAACCCTGCTCCCCCCTGCAAATATCTCTTCTCCACAGTGTTAAAAATTGGTTCATCATCTTTGCCTTTTCTTTCTTTTCAGGGACACAGATGGAAGGATGCTCCTAGATATTTTTGATGAAAACCTCCACCCCCTTTCGGTAAAGCCCATTTTTCTTCATTGTTTCTTTCATGAAGTGGGCTCTGCCACTTCGGCTCTCCTACCCATTTGCTCTCCCATCCACATCCTCCCCATCTTTCTTGTGCTGCAGTCAGCCTTTCCGTGCTGTTGTTTCCCTAGAAATCCGAAGTGCCGCCAGATTATGACACACACGACCCAGAGCAGAAGCAGATCTACCGCTTTGTGCGGACGTTGTTCAGTGCTGCTCAACTGACTGCTGAATGTGCCATTGTCACCCTGGTGAGTACTGTGTTATCTGCCAGGCCAAACCGTAATTATTACATGTGACTTCTATACCGCTCATGACCCCTACTGGGTCTCAGAGCGGTTTACAGGTGGCCTACATTATTGTAGTCAGATCCTACCTAGGGCGACAATTGTGCAGGGAGGGGTTGCCTAACAGCACCCGGACGACAGGCTTCTCTCCGTTCTCGGTGGCTCCGGCGTAGTCTCGGCATT
>NW_015176060.1:129882-144538 GCF_001447785.1 Gekko japonicus | reverse complement strand
TTTTTTTCCTTTTAAGATTTGGGATTTCTCTCCCCCTCCTCCTCTGAAGGAGGATTTAGTTTTTGAAAGTCTTTAAAAAGTTGCATTTAGGAACACTTGCTAGAGAGTTGAGGCTCAGTATCTGATTCCCACATTTTTTTTTCCTTTTAAGATTTGGGATTTCTCTCCCCCTCCTCCTCTGAAGGAGGATTTAGTTTTTGAAAGTCTTTAAAAAGTTGCATTTAGGAACACTTGCTAGAGAGTTGAGGCTCAGTATCTGATTCCCACACCTTGCTGATAACTCCCACTGAAGTGAACTTTCCCCTACTGAGCTAGGATGATTAAATTGGCAATACTACTGCGAACTCAGTCTGCATTGAAAATTTCAGACACAGCCCATCATGTTACAATTGTGATCAGTGTATGAATAGCATGATCTCTTGACCTGAGACTAGTTGCCATATATGGGTCCGGGAAGTAATTGTCCCCCTTATTAAGACGGTGCTTTTGATGGTTTTCCACTCTCCCTCTCTGCTTACTTGGACTGAGCTGTCTTTGTGCGAGTGACTATTATTTTCTGCTAGCCAGCTGAAAGACTGAGCCCCACCACAATATTATTTGCAGCAATAAAATAATTCCTATACTGAAGCAAGGGCTTTGGTTGCAAGCATTCAGGCTATTTATTAGAGTATACTCAAGTAGCAAGGGCTATTTGACCCACTTAAAAAAGGATTCTTCGTAGGCCTGCCTGGTTTAAGACTGTTCCTGAGAAACTTTTGACTGTTGATGTTACTCTAAACACTGTTCAGGAATTAGGTTGTCATGCAACATTTGCGTTGCTCAAAGGTCAGGTAAATTGATGATGTTAACTTTATTAATAATAGGGAAACGGATTGTTTCATGAATGAAAAACATCACCTTTAGTGATCTCTGTCTTCAGGCTTATCTAAACGAAAGAACACGTTTTAAACTAATTTTGTTATGTTTGACCTGTCGCCCTTTCAATATTCTGTTGGTTTTTTCTGTGCTGCAATACCCGTACAGACTATTTGGGAAAGAATAGGCGTCTGTAACCATTGTTGAATACAGTCAGGAAATCTATTTAAAGAAAGTCTATCTTTGATCATATCCCGGTGGTGTAGAGGGATCCTCTTACAGGCTGATTGATTAATATAACACACAGGTGCTGTGTGTGTGTGTGTATGTGTAAGAGTGCTGGCATTTGGAGGATGTCAGAGGCTGGAACGTTTCCATTTTTGTGAGGCCAGTTGTAAATCATCGTAGCTCCAAGCCAAACAGTCTTGGACAACTGTCAGTAACTGACAAGGGAATTAATGAGAGCTGATGGATGCGCCAAGGGCCCGTATGAGTGATTGATGCACATTTGTGGCTGATGTGGACTGAGGCGGGGTTTCTTTTTTTCTTTTTTAATTCTGATGTGCTTGTCTTTCTAGGGCATACCAAATTGGTGAACAACCGAAATAGCGGACAAAGAGAGTTACCTAAAAATAAGGGGGTAATGCTAGACCGGACTTTCAGGAAGGGGAGGTGGGAGTCGAGGTTCACACTCTCCTAGTTCTTTGTCTCGTGTCTCTTTTGCTCCAAGTGTTTAAGAGAGCAATCCAAAGCAGGTCTTCTAGGAATCTTACTTCAGTCTATTCAGTCAGGCTTACTCCCAGGAAAGTATTCTTAGAATTGAGCTTTTCATCCCTCTTTAAATGTCGAAACCTTTCCTCTCCTCACATCATGCCGGTCTGTACTGAATACATTCGGGGGGAGGAGTTTATAGTAGGAGAGATTGTGCCTGAATCTCAAGTTGGTGAATATGGTGGCTGGAAAACCTAGTTCAGGCTTCACAGGTGCAGGATCAGGCAGTATCCAGGATTTTAGGAGCTGTCATTCAGACAAGACGTGAGCATTCCCCGGCATCAATGTTCCCTTTAAGCTGTGGAGTCTTGTGAGCAGAAATTCTACTCTGTGAGCTGCTGGCATTAAAGTTGTGAGCGAGCGATTTGGCTGCTGCATATATTAGTTTGCTCTGGAGCCCTCCTTCCTGAGCTAAGACAAAAATCTGTGAGCTGGAGGCTAAAAAACTGTGAGCTGGCTCAGACGAACTCAGCTTAGAGGGAACACTGCCCGGCATCCCTGTGCAGTCGCCATTATGACTGAAGCATGTTTAACTGGGTGCAGCTGTTGTAGTGTGTGAACAGTTTTTAGTGCTAGTTGTTGGTTTGTTTTTAAAGAAAATCCTGGGAAGTAAATGGGAGATGACTCATTCAGGTATCCCTGTCTTTCCTTTCCCCTACATGCTAGAAGGCCCGGAGCTTTATCAGTCTCACTGTATAGAAAGGCAGAGAGAGTTCATGTCTGGTATAACTGTAGAATTCAGGGCTTCCGTATGTGAGGCTTTCTCCATCCATTGGCCCACCGTGGCTTCTCTGTTTTAATTTCGTAATTGTACTTAGGTGCACTTAATTATTACAGTCCCTGTTAAACATATGGAATGAATGTTTAGCAATGTTGCCTTGCCAGTTTCAAGATACAGTCCTAAATAACAGAGAGGGAGATCCTTGGAATTCCCCCCCCCCCTCCTTTGCTCAATTCTTCCTTTTTGGAGCTATTGTAAATATTTTTCTTCAGTGGGAGAAGGGGAAGGGTTGGGTTTCTAATCCTTCCAAAATCATAATAATAATAAGAAGAGATTGGATTTATACCCCGCCCTTCACTTGGGAGTCTCAGAGTGGCTTACAAACTCCTTTCCCTCCCCCTCCCCACAACAGACACCCTGTTAGGTGGGTGGGGCTGAGAGAACTCTGACAGAAACTGCTCTTTTTCAAGGACAGCTGTGCCAGAGCTTGTGACTGACCCAAGGTCACATCAGCAGGTGCAAGTGGAGGAGTGGGGAATCAAACCCGGTTCTCCCAGGTTAGAGTCCGCGCACTTAACTACTACACCAAACTGGCTCTCAATAAAGCCTTTGCTGTACATTTCTGCTGCTGTCCTCTTCCCCGGCCTCTATACTCCTTTGTCAAATCCATTCACCATGGTCCTGGCCTTCCCTTCCCCCTCCTTTGTCAAATCCATTCACCATGGTCCACTTGGTCAAACTAGATGTGATGGTAGCAGGTGTGTTTGTTTTAACATCTACCTCCCATAAGAGGGAAGCACAGGATGGGGCAAAGCATCCGGTTTAAAGAGCAAAAGGGCTATAAAGATGAGAGGGGCTAAACCCTCCTCCCCTCTCCTGCGGCTTACCTCCTAGCAGTCTCTACCCACAATGTGAGTGCATGTCTTTCTTTTAAACCACCACCACCAAAAAAACCACACTGGAGAACTAGTCCAGATCCATGTCTCATGTGTCAGCTATCCATACCTAAAAGGGGAAAAAATGCGTGGGATATGGAAATCCCATCGTCTGGTTTTGGTCCATAGTAAATGCTAAACTGAAGTACATTCACAGAGTGCACTACTGCACTGAACCAGAAGCACAGAAAACAGAGCAGAGGGCCCAGTCCTCTTCCTTGCTTAGAAGTCCAGAAACTGCCTCATGGCATTCTCTTGTGTGATGTCGCCTGCCAGGAATAGAAAGGGTCGCCGTGCATTACCAGCATCTTTCTGCTTTTCTAGTGCACCACTCGAAACCACATCAGACACAGTTCTAACTCCCTTTAAAAGTCCTGTCACTCAGGAGGACCTTGTAAAGTCCACCCCCCTGGGTCTGATTCCAGGACCTAGGAGGGTTTCAAGAAGGAATAAGTGTTCTCGGCTAGCCTGCGGTTCTCCTTTTACAAGCTTGAGTCTCCACCTCTTCTCAGCACTCGGAGTTCTGAGACCTGGGTTTTGGAGTTAATGAGCAGTCTGTACCACTCTTTGGTTCCTTTGTGTCGTCTTCCCCCACAGACTATCTGCAACCTGATCCAGGGCCTGCTACGTGCTTTTCCTGGGAGGGATGCCAACCAGCTTTGCAATATATCCCTGGGGAACTATATCGTAACAGTACTTTCAAGATTGTTGTACACATGTGGTCTCACATCTACAGAGGCTTACACTTATGCTTGTGTATAACTTCCGTTCCCCTCCCCCGCCTCGTACTATGCACGCACGTGTATAGTTTTAACCCATGGAAGAACTTCTGGATTCACATCTAGAATCCTTGTAGGTGGGATCTTGTGGGGACTTTTTAAAAATTGACCTGCTCTCTTTATTATTAAAATGTAATCACATTTGTAATCAATCAAGGCCCCGGTCACACGGGCCAAATAACGCGGGTGGTGGTTATTTGCAGCACCGCAATTTAACGCGCCAGAACGCGATCCCATGCGTCAGCGGCATGCCACTGTTCCTTCCTTCCGCGTCTGCGCATCAACGAGGGGCCGGAGGGAAAAGCGGCGCGCCCGCGTGATCACACTGAGGGAGTCTGCGGGCAGCCCGTGGCAAACCAGTTGCTAGTACCTTCGACCAGGTATTTTTTTATTGCAAATTTTCGGCAGTATGCCACAGGTCGGCCACGGGTGCACTGCACTTGCCGGATGTTGCGGTGTGATCGCACCTGGAAACTCCGCCATTCAATTGTGCTCTCCCGCAGCAAATTCACCGTGTGAACGGGGCCCAAGATGGGTAACCATGTTAGTCTGTAGCAGTAGAAAAGAGCGAGAGTCCAGTAGCACCCTAAAGACTAATAAAACATGTGAAAGGGTGTGAGCTTTCGTGAGTCACCGCTCACTCCTTCAGATCACTTTATCTGAAGAAGTGAGCAGTGACTCATGAAAGCCCATACCCTGCCACATGTTTTGTTAGTCTTTAGGGTGTTGCTGGACTCTTGCTCTTTTCTACGTTTGTAATAAGTTCGCAGTGGCTACAGGTGGGCTCTTTGCGGCTTAGTTCTGCTGCTGTTCTGCTGCTGTTCTGCTGTTCTCTTTATTCTAAAGATTTGCTGCAGCTGCAGTGCTTGCTGGGCACTTCCTTTATACGGAAAAGACTCATGGTTGTAAAGTTAAGGGTGGTGCGTTCCTGCTAGATCAGGGGTGTCTAACATAAGGCCTGGGGGCCGGAACCAGCCCACCCAGGGCTCTTATGCAGCCCACGAGCAACTAGTACAAGGGAAGGAACAGGAGACTGCTCGAAGGGGGAGTGGGAGGAGCCATTACGATTGTGGCTTCAGCATGGCAGAACAACCTCGTCTGCAGCAGTCAAGCAGTGTGGTGAGCGCCTGCCCAGTGCTGCACCGCTGGTTCTCCAGTCTGCCCATATGGCTTTTTCTTTGTACCCCCCTCCCAGTCCATGGAGCCTTGCAGCAAGAATACACCAACTCAGAGCTTACCAGCTGCTGTCCTTTATACAGTTTAGGTCTCCAGTACCTGGCATTACATTTTATGGCACACATGGCCCGGCCCGACAAAGTGACATTTATGTCAGATCTGGCCCTCTTGACAAATGAGTTCGACACCTTTGCGCTAGATCGTCCGAGACTGCTGCCCTCGCACAAAACTACATACAAGTGTGGCCTCCTCCAATATCAAAATGGTTCCATTTAGCATATCTAACACTGTCTGCTTTTAGAAGCCGGTGCAGGTTCTGCTGGGCTAATAGGCATAGTTAAGCAATCAAGTGTGCACCAAAGCTCCTACCCCGCTGAGTTTAACTACTGCCCATGTAATGGCTAGCCATGCTAATCATGGCTAAGGCTAATCAGGGTTAACCCAGGCTCAGCAACCAGCTTGAAACCACAGTTTTAAGTATTAAATTAAGCAGCAACATTAAGCATGCATTGATACATGGCTTAATGACAGCCCACTCCTGGTGGCTTAACTAACAGCAGATGGGGGATGTAGTTGTATTATAGCTAGGGGACCCGGTCCAGTGTGGGAATGTTGTGCACCCCAGCGTATATTAAATTATATGCAGCCATTTAAGTAACAAGAAAAGCAAATGCACAAGAGATTTTAAAATGGAATGTTAGCCAAATGGGTGCTAAGTACTTCTTGAAGATTTTATATCCTCTTGCCTAGAAAAGGGTGATTCACTAATGACTTCAGGTCTTACTCCTTCTTGCTGGTATTTAGTCTAAGAATATTAGATGAGGTTAGATAATGACAGGTGACTTACGTAATAAGGGTGTTCGGTCTGTCTGTCTTAAAACATCGGGGCATTTCAGAAGAGCGCTAGTTGCAGTAGTGGGAGCGTGTGTATGTATATCCATTGATGTAATTACTGGGCTTTTATTAGCTTGTAAAATTTAAAGCAGAGCTCGGGGGGGGGAATTCTGCTGACATTTTCAGCATTTAGCAATAGCCTATCAGGGTTTCTGATAATCTCATTTTGCAGCAGACGGTTTATTAGTGGACATAGCTGAGTCACTCTCCTTATTGCTTTGCTGTTCCAACCCACTCCTGTTTTTAATTCATTGTCTTCCCCCAATGTACTCCAAACTGTCCTGGCTATCTATCGTGTACTCCTGTGACTTTTAATAACAGTAATAACCTGCTAGGGTTATTTTCCCCCCTTCAGGCAGAAAACTTTGATTTGAATGTAATCTTGGACATTCTTGTGCCTGTAGCCATGATTATGTGAGCAATCTATCAAACTAGTATTAGTTGATAACGGTTGCTGTGTTAGATCCAGGTGGGCAGCTGTGCTGGTCGGAGGCAGTAGAACAAAGTTTGAGTCCAGTGGCATCTTTAAGGTATGAGTTTTCCTATGCATCTACACTTCCTCAGATACATTGAAATGGAAGTTAACAGTTCATACATATATTACAACATTTGGAACAACCCCCCCCCCAGGACTGAACAGGGATATTGGTTTCTTACCTCACTACATACGCTAAAGTCATTCAGTCCTTACGAATGTATTCTTCCCAAGAAGGGCTATACATCCTCTTTATTTTAGTGTATTTCTTATTTGGAAAAGTGAGTGTAATGTAATGCAATGGTAATTGGAATGTATTTCTCTGACTGGTGACAGAGGAGACATAGCACTGCACAACTATTCGCCCCACCTCTAAAAAAAGGCTGTCGTTAGACGAAGAAGAGATTGGATTTATACCCCGCCTTTCACTCGGAGACTCAGAGCATATTGCAAACTCCTTTCCTTTCCCCTCCCCACGACAGACACCCTGTGAGGTAGGTGCGCCTCAGAGAGCTCTGAGAGAACTGTCTTTGAGAGAACAGCTCTGACAGAACTATGGCTTGCCCAAGGTCACCCAGCAGCTGCAAGTGGAGGAGTGGGGAATCAAACCCAGTTCTCCCAGATTAGAGCCCGCACGCTTAACCACTACACCAAACTGGCTCTCTGGTTAGTTATCTCCATGCTTGAGAGGAGACGAATGGAACATAATGACGTGGTCTTCATTAATGATTCTTAACATTCCACAATTGAGAAGGATACTTTTATACATCAGTCTCCTATTTTGACATATTCATTTACTTCACTGTGTTTCTCCTCCATAGTTAAATTCAAATAAACGGTGACCATATAAATTTAGCTTGTTATTCCTGTTTGGTCTTTGTATCTGTTAAAACATCCTCATTATTTTATATGCGAATTTGCTGTTCACCCTCTGCCTATATGTATGACTGTTAACTTCCGTTTCAATGTATCTGAGGACGTGTGCGTGCACACAAAAGCTCCTACCTTGAATAAAACTTTGTTGGTCTTAAGGGTGCCACTGGACTCAGACTTTGTTCTGTTGCTGTGTTAGAAATGCCAGTAGCAGCAAAACCCACCACCACTACCCTGAATCTGGTTTCAGGAATGTTTATTCAAGAAGCTTTGAATTTTATGTCAAAGGACAAGACTCTAGGGATCAGTTACAAGTAGGGTTGCAAATCTCCATAGTTTCAGAGAGTAGGCTGTATGGTATCATATCTCTGCTGAGCTACCTCCCTTTCCCAAACCTCCACCCTTCCCAAACTCTGCCACCGCCCCCCCCCCCGCTCCAGCAATTTCTTAACCAGAGTCAGCAGTCCTAATTACAAGGAAGTAAAGTGCAATTGACAGAATAACTGCAACCAGGGTTTTAGGCCAGATTTCTAAAGCCGAAGAAGGGTGGCAATTAATTTCATTTAACTTAAATAGCTTCTGGGGCAAATGCCTACTAAAATAGGCATATGATTATGAATCCAGTCCGGGCATATGGTTATGAATCTAGAATATAATTCCTCCTTGTTTGTAAAGGGACTGGTGTTGAGTTGAATAGAGCCCTGTCCTTCTCTTCATCCCCATCACATCTGTGTACCACAGCTTTCTGAGCTGTAACTGAGAACATGGGGTGTTCTGGTACACCCATCCAGAGCATGCTCAGGCAAGTGTGTGTGCCCCTTCCCTCCCCCCCATGTAAGTTATTCAAGTCTCTTATTCCCAGTGACTGACAGTGTGTTGCCATGAGTTCTGAGGGTGGGGTACTGGGTTCTTTTAAGTCCTGTGCTGAAGCTTGTGCGCACGGGTAGCTGTGTCATGATAGGTGTGGATGATCCCTTAGGTTTTATCTAAATTTATTGATTTTTTAAAAACCCAGAAATGTAGAAACAAAGTAACTAATCCACTATTGGTTTTTGAGATGTCTAAGTCGTACCTCCAGCTTACAAATCGACTCTGTGACACTCCACTTTCTAAAATTTAGGAAAATTAAGATTTTCTAAAAAGTACTGTTCCACTTGGAACTTATTGAGCTATTATGATGTGAAGGTAAATTCAAGTGTAGGGGTTTGGGACATCAATTATTCTATGTCTAGTTGGAATGGTTGGATTCCCTTTATGAATAATAGTGTGATGCTTGGTCTGTGGCATATTCAGAATCCGTACAGTTTAATACGTCATCTGATTTTGGACAACAGTAATTGTTATAACTAGGGCCGCAGTGGCTCAGAGGTTAAGATGCTGAGCTGCAGACCAGAAGGTCTGTAGTTCGGCAGTTCGAGACCCGAGTGCCGCGTGACGGAGTGAGCTCCCGTCTCTGGCCTCAGCTCCTGCCAACCTAGCAGTTTGAAAGCAAGAAATTGCAAGTAGGTAAATAGGTACTACTTCAGTGGGAAGGTAACAGCATTCCGTGCACATCGGCGTTTAATCATGCCGGCCACATGACCACAGAGAAGTCTTCGGACAGTGCTGGCTCTTTGGCTTGGAAACGGAGCTGAGCACTGCCCCCTAGAGTCGGATTTGACTGGCTTTCGAGCAAGGGAAACCCTTACCTTTACCTTAATTGTTATAACACTGTTTTATTTGTGTTTGTGTGTATGCTTTTAGTGCATTTTTATCTCTATTTTTTTACAATGGGAACACAAAGCAACTGACAGAAATACTTATAGACCTACTGCTAATGGGCCCAGGCCTACTACTAGATAAGCAGGTGACAGCTGTATTCAAGAGTAACTTCTTCCAGCTTCCACTGGTTAATGACCTGCAGACCTTCCTGGGCAGAAAAGATCTGCATGCCCTGCTTACATCTAGATTAGATTACTACAATGCATTCTACATGGGGCTGCCCTTGAAAAGTGTTTGGAAACTTCAGTTGGTACAGAGTGCTGCAGCCGGGATGTTGACTGGAGAGGGTCCTAGGGACCATATCACTCCACTCTTGGCCCGTCTACACTGCCTTCTGATTTGTTTGTGGGCACAGTTGCAGGTGCTGGTCTCGAACTTCGAAGGCCTGTATGGCTTGAGACCAACTTACCTGAAGGACCACCTAATCCGTTACGAGCTCGCGCGGCTGTTGCGGTCATCTTTGAAGGGCCTGCTTCGGGTGTGCCTGCCTTCTGAGATTAGGCAGGTGGCAACCCAGGAGAGGGCCTTCTAGGTCATGGCACCAGTGCCCTGGAACTCTCTTCCCACTGAGATTTTGTCTGTCCCCTTCTGTTGCCGAGTTCCCCAGCGGCTGAAGAATTCTTTTTTTTGTTTGTTTCATTGGGCATTCCTTCAACGATCCCTCCTCCCTACCCAGTGTCCTTATGTTTTGCATGCCTTTCCACTGTTTTCATGTGTGTTTTGTTTTAAAAATTGTTTTGACGGTGTACGTTTGGGAGGGGGATGGATTTTAATGGCTTTATAACGTAATTTGGTCATGTACGTTTTGAACTGTTAGCTGCCTTGACAGCCTTGCAGTGACAGAAAGGCAGGATACAAGTTTTGTAAATAAATAGTACTATTTGAATAAACTTGAACAGACAACACACAGAGTAAAGAAGCCAGCAACAAAACAAATGGTACACAGAACATCTTGTGCTGGTAACTTCCAGGCTGATCCCTCAGGCCACGGGCTAAGAGCCACGGTCTAAGAGTCAGTGGCCCAGAGTCCTTTGGTTATTGCTCATCAACTCACACCTAAGGGCTCATGCCCCTCACCGTGCTCGTGTTCCCGTACCCACAACACACAATCTGGCACCCATCTTCCTACAATCCCCACGCCTACGCTTTGTTTACATTGGTAGACTTCCTGTATGCCCTTGTGCTGTTCCATTTGTCCTTGAATATATGGGATTAACCAGCTTCTTTCGGCAGCGTTTAGTATTAATTATATATGTACAGACTTATAGGAAGCATACTTGCAGATCGCTGCAGTGAAAAAACGTCAAGATACAATCTTGACAAAGTTAAGTACGCTTAATTCTCATTTGTTTCATTTGCTAATAATAAACATTCAAAACCCTCTAATTAAAATCAACGGGACTTAAAGGTGATTAAACTTTAGCTGGGTTGTACCTGTTATCTCTTTGTATACATATGTGATGCTGCGTAACTGATAAGCAAACTTCGTTTCCCCCCAGTAAAGTTGCCTAACTACCATTTCTCAAATAAGGCATTAATTTGAAAACACTCACTTGATCACAGCAGATTTGCATAGGTACCAAGTGTGTCTTGAAAGGATGCTTTTAGAGCTTCCACAAGATCTCATATACATTTGAATGTTCAACTTTTTAAGCCAGTGCTTGTTGGACAAGATCCAAAGATCTTCCTGATCACCAGCTGTGGTTTTTCTGGAGACCTCCTTTGGGAAATGATTCAAGGGATGACAAGCCTCCTTTCATGCTCGTCAGTGGGCCTCTGTTGGCCAGTTAGTAGTCCATTTGGCCAAGGGACCAGTTACGGATGCATAATATACCTTATCACTGTATGAAGAGGCTGTTAGTCATTCTTCTTACCATCTAGCAGTTTCCCTGGATTCCTGTCACTTGCTGATTTGCACTGGGTTGGATCCAGCCAACTCTTCCGCTCAATACGGACCAATTTACCTCTGTATTATAGCTCCTCTCCCACATAACTATTGTCCATACAGATCTTCTGATTCTCAGCATACCCGTTTTGATAGTCAAAGAGGGGGCCATTTTCTTCTCTTCCTCACCAGCAGAAAAGTGGGTTGGATCCAACCCGCTGTAAGGGAAGGAAGGGAGAACCAACGGTGGTACTTTGAATCTACTTTGGTACTGTTCCAGCCTCAGTAAAATGTCTTGCATTAAACAAGTGGGCTTTCTTAATCTGCACATTCATATTTTGTGTAAGATACAATGAGCAAATGCAGCTGGAGTGGTTCGTGGGAGAGCATCTGTTGAAGCATGATGGCAAAAGCTGGGGGGGGGGGGTTAATGCAAACACCCTTCTCTGCCAGTCTTTTTAAATGTATCGTTAGATTTCCCCAAATAGTGTCCACCTCTCTGCAGTTACTTGATCACTCCTTTGTTAGCATCCTTGCTGGTTCCCAGATGTTTCCAGCATAGATATTTGCAGGCCACCAGTTGATTTTTAGCCTGAAACTTGAACTTTGGCAACTCAGCTTTCGAATAAATTTTAGCACTACAGTAGCTAAGCTGTGGCTAATTACGGACATTACTATAATTTTCCTTTTCAGGCAGAAGATTATAACTGAACATGATAGGATTCATAACCAAAACATGCTATTTACTAGCTAATATAGTCCGCAGCACTAACATTTAATTTCCCTCCCCAAGGTCCTCTAAGCAAGAAAAAGCTGGTTTAACTTGTTTCTCTCCCCTCTCCTGCTTCCCCTTATTTCTATTTACTAGAGAAACACAGTGAGTTTTGGTCATATTGTGTCATTTCAGGTATATCTTGAAAGGCTTTTAACATATGCGGAGATAGATATTTGTCCAGCAAACTGGAAGAGAATTGTACTGGGTGCGATTCTACTGGCATCGAAAGTTTGGGATGACCAGGCTGTGTGGAATGTGGACTACTGCCAGATCCTGAAAGATATCACAGTTGAGGACATGTGAGTTTGCTCCTTGGTCTAAATTTTAATAGTTGATGAGAAGGAACACCCTATAGATGTGGGTCTTGTGGACGAACATTTCAGATCTGTTCCTGCAACTCGATCTGCCTCAGCTGTGATCTGGTGCAAGAAGGCAGATATTATCTATTACTATTCTAAAGCTTTTCTGACCTACATTTTCCATCCTCACATGAAGATCACCAAGTTGTCCAACTGTATGCTAAAATCTAGTAAAATAAGAAATTTAACAGCAGATATGGTTAACAACAGGAAAAATAATAAAGAGATGAAAACAGCAGAGATTAAAACAAATCAAATGACTAAACCTAGGTAAAAGGAAATGCTGAAGTTGCCATGTTTTTGACCTATCACCTCAAGGTGGACAAGGAGGGTCAGAGGTTGGGTCATCATGAGCAATTCAGGGTATTTTGCAAGTTGCATGGGTTAGGTAGACAGAGTCCAAGCAGGCAGCTTAGCAAGAGAAGGAAGAAAGCTTGGCCCAAAATAGTCTTCCCTTGCCTCTGTAAATGAACATCACTATCAAACAAGTGACAGCCCTGGATTTTTTAAAAAAATATATAATTTGCACCTTTTTGGGTTACTTCAGTCAAGTCATGCAAGTACACAAGGGAAGCGTTCGTTGTGCTTGCTGGTCCAAGGCCTAGAGTGAGCAACCAGAGAAGTTAAACCAACTCTGTCCTGTCTAATGGTCAGTCTTATTTATCTCTTCCTTCCTCTAAGAAGCAACCTGGGGGGTTACCTGGTGAGTTTCATGGTTGATTGAATGCTGAATCCAGGTATCCCAGATCCTATTCCATCACTCGAGCACCATGTTGGATTGTGGCTATTTGAACCATGAATCTTCTCTGAACGTGTCTTTGAGGCCCTGCAGGCCAACTTGTCAGCGTTTCTTGACTCTGGCCTCAAAGGGAGTTCCCAGTCCTGCAGTGAACTTCCAGGCTTGTGTAGTGCCTGTGAGACTCTTATGACCCCTTTTCTTCCTGTGAACTTTGTTCATATCAACCTGCCATGAGCTGAAATAAATTACAGCTCTCCATGGCGAGAGTGTGAGGGCAGGGTTTAAAATGGGCTATCCTTGTTTTGCAGGAATGAGTTGGAGCGCCAGTTTCTGGAATTGTTGCAGTTCAACATCAACGTTCCCTCCAGTGTTTATGCCAAGTATTATTTTGATTTGCGGTCCCTGGCAGAAGCAAACAACCTCAGCTTTCCATTGGAGCCCCTCAGCAGGGAAAGGGCATATAAACTTGAGGTGAGACCCTTTTCTCTCCGTTGCACGGACATCCCCTCCTTGTATTGAAAGATGACCCTGGAAGTTATAGATCGATATGTGTTCATCTCTGTCCCTTAAAGGTCGGCTTTGGCAGACTCCGCTGTAGTGGCCGCCAGTTATTCCCTGTGCCGCAAGCCACAGTGTACTTGAACAAAATTGGAGCTGCCTTATACTGGATCAGACCCTTGGTCCATCAGAGTCAGTATTCTCTACTCAGACTGGCAGCAGCTGTCCAGGGTCTCAGGTCGAGGTCTTTCACATCACCTACGACCTGATCCCTTTAACCGGAGATGCCAGGGATTAAACATGGGACCTTCTGCATACCAAGAAGATGCTCTACCATGGAGCCGCGGCCCTTCTCACAACAAACTGTGCCTGTGCCATAGTCAGACCTGCCTCTCCCGCGCTGCTCTACCACTGCCTTCCTCCTCCTGTCTCAGTCGCGTTGAGTCAGGACCACGCCCAAACTTAAAAGGCTTCCTATGCACCCTTGTGCTCCCTCGCAGGATCATTCCCATGCACACAGGGTTAGACAGTTGCCAAGAAGTCTGGCCGTCATCCTGGGCTCGGCAACTCTCCTTCATTCACCTTGCCTTGCTGTGTGGCTTCAAAAATGCATAAATGGCATTTAGCGTCACCTACTTCACAGGCCGTTGTTAGGATAAAGTAGTAAAGTATATCGCCCTAAGCTCCTCCATTGTAAAGCAAGATGAAAATGTGATAAAACATGCAAGCAGAGGCAAGTATACTTTGATTTGTGTGTTCCTCGTCCCAGAATGTAGCTTTTCTTTGGCACAGAATTCATCCAGCATACTTCACCTCATCTTCAAGGTTAGCCATTGCTTTCCCTCTTTTCCCACAAATTACCAGACAAACACTCGTTACTATACTTCCTGGTTCACAGCCTCCTTAACCACAAGCACTGATGATAAGCTCTCAACACGTCCCTCTGTGTTTCTCTGTTAAAGTCACCCTCTGAAGCTTATCCATTTAGACTGGGGGGAGGGCTCGTGGCTCTGTGGGAGAGTATTTGCTTGGCATGCAGAAGGTCCCAGGTTCAGTCCCCGGCATCTCCAGTTAAAAGAGCCAGGCAGTAGGTGACGAGAAAGACCTCTGCCTGAGACCCTGGAGAGCCACTGCCAATGAGAGTGGTTCCTTCCCTTTGC
>NW_015176060.1:122141-129734 GCF_001447785.1 Gekko japonicus | reverse complement strand
CGTGTGTTTGATCTAGTACAGACAGTCATAGTCCACTTCTTCAGCCTGGGGTGCACCTGACTCTCCCCAGCCAGTTGCTTGGAGGCCAGAAGCCCTCCACCCTGCCCTAGCATCTTGGCCAGAGAGACTCCTGGTGAGTCACTCTTTCTCTGCCAGTCGTCCCTTGCTGTCCAGGTATGTGTTGTGATTCTAGAGATCCCTGTGCCACTGAGAAGTGGAGCATCTTTGCCTTTTGCTCTGGACCAGATACCACGGCTTCCCTAGGCAAGTTGTACTACATGCCTGGAGTACAAAAACAGTGTGGTGGGGCAGGGCAGTAGGGAGGACACAGACGATGGGATGTGTTCCGTTGGTTGGCGTTCAGAATGTGCAGCCCCGACATTTAAAGGACAGAGAATATTTGCTTTGTGTCTGCAGTTTTTGTTTTTCTTGCCTGTGTTCTTCTTGCCATTCTCCACGGGCTATCTCTCCCCTTCCCCCAGGCCATCTCTCGCTTGTGTGAAGACAAGTATAAGGACTTCAGGAAATCAGCAAAGAAGCGGTCGGTCAGTTCGGACAATCTGACTATAGTTAGATGGTCTCCCGCTATCATCTCCTAACAGTGAAGTCTGGGATCATGCCTCCAAAAGTACTGTTTCTATCATCAACTTTGGGCAGGAGGGGAGGGAGGGGGTGTTATTGTTCATTATTGTTTTTTGGGGGGGTTTTTTTTTGTTTCCCCTTGGGTTTTCCCCCTCCCTTATTTTCAGAACTGCCTTTACAGTGCCTCCCCCTTTGGTGTAGCACACGAGAATAAACCTGGGACTTGGATAGAACCATCAGGATAATCGTGAGGGACTCTGTAAGAAGATTGCATTTGTTACTTGCTAACAGAGAGTCCTTTTGTGAAGAAAAAAAAACAAACACACTTGGAAGAGGAGAAGACTGGGGCGCGGTGCGGGAGTGAAGAAACTGACAAGTGTGTGCCATATTTTTTTTTAAATTACCTTCTTCAGAAACAATGGCATGAAAATAAAATCCACAAGATAAGCTTGCAAGAGAGCTTTGGGGACGGGGTGGGGGGGAGGAATTGGAAGTGCTTCACGTTCTCTCTGGTATCTTCTATCAGTTTTGGGTTTTTTTTAAACTCCTGGGTTTTGCATTCCTCTTTGCTGTTTGCCTGGGTTTGGTTTTCCTGCTTCTGCCAAGGCAGCAAGCACAAAGGTGGCATCTACAGTAGCACAAGCCTCTGAATCTGACAGCATTGGTTGTTTTCTTCCCTCTACAAGGCACTTTTCTCTTTATAAGCTGTTTAATTAGCATTTCTGCCCATTGTCATTATGCATATTTTGTTTCTCATATGCCTTTTTGGGGGGAGGGGGGGAGTATTTTTGAAAACAAGATTTAACTTGATTTATAGTGCTGAACCAAAAGTATACAACAAGATCAGGTGATCGTAATTTTCATGATTTTTTTTGTTTTGTTTTAATTTATAGCAGCCGGTATCCGTGATGCTGCCTCGCTAGCTGCATCATGGAAGACTGACTGTGTAATAGTATATGTGGCTGCATGTGCCTTCCTACGTTCTGTTGGGATAGTTTATTTTTCCTTACTATAAAGTGATGATTGTTAGAAGGACTCAGACAACAGTGGAACTTGGGCTGAGGAGGTGAAATTTGCATTGGAGGTAGTCGTCCTTTTCTGCAAGTTTTCCATAGCATTCAGAAATTCGGCAGGCTTAAGTGAGAGAAAGCAAGGCCTCCCTTTCGTGTGGCCCGAATAATTGATTTCCTTCACTTCCTGGTTCAATGTTGCAAGCAATAGCCTCAAGTTTTTTATATGTTTACTTTAAATGGAAACCAATCTGTTTGTATAAAATAGGGGGGGAAAGTAAAAAAAAAAGTTTTTTGTTCTAGTGAAAAGCGGTCCATGAAATAAGAAAATCTATATTCATTTTACCAAGTGTTTGTCACAGGCTGGATTAAAAAAAACAAAAAAAGTTTTACAAAATTGCATTTTACAATGTAGGTGCTTATAGGAATTTAAACAAAATGCAAACTGTGAAGAAAATTTGATGGTTGATGAATTATATTGTACTTTTTGTTACTTGTTCCTACCATTGCTTTCCTTAATTATTATTAATGGGATGTACAAGAGGAATCCCCCTTTTTATAGCAAATTGCATTATTCCTGTAGGGATTCTTGTGCTCTGTACAGGGATATAGGGATTATTTTGCACACTTCAGAAAAACACAGGTTTATTATACGGAAACAAAATCAGAAGTACATTTCATGATGTTGGAATTCCATGCATTCTCTCTCTAGTGGTGTGAAATGATCAAAACTCTCCTGGTTTGGGCTTGGGTTTTGCTTTTGGTTTTTTGCACTACTTGAGAGAATCATACAAAGCACATTCCACTGGCAACATCTCCTGCATCAGACCCCCCAAGCTGTGCTGTTATACCTGCCCCCTATTGGGGGGCTTGCTCAGGAGGAGTTCTCAGCAGTGTGCTCCTGAGCTGTTCTGTTAATATGAATGAGAGCTCTTGCAGGGCGTGTGACCATCCCACATTCCTTTACATGTTCTTGTTGAGCCTTAAAACCTCTTTTTTAAAATATTGTTTACTTGACTTACATTTCCAGCAAATCCCTTTTTTCCATGTTAAGGGCACATCTGTGCAGCTCTAAATTATAGGGAGCCAGGGGTGCTTTCTCTCCTGCTGATCCTTTCAGTCAGAGGTCGGGAACCAAAGAAGAGAGGAGCTCGTGAACTGAAACTTTGCTTTTGGTGTTTGCTGCAAAGTTCTCCCTTGCCAAAGAAGCCAGCCATTTTTAATGCCGAACAGCTGGTTTTCTCTTCAGCATGGGAACGGCTGCATTAAGGGCTTGGTTGTCGCTGGTCAGCACACATCCCTTTTTGGGATCCAACTCAAGGGTGGCTTAGGCATGCTGGATGATAGGGCTAACGGGAGTAGGGTTGCCAAGTAAAAAAATCTCACCGGCGGGGGAGCCTCGTCGGGCTCCGGGAGCTCTCTCCGGATGCGCACGCGAGCCACCAGCACGTCACCAGAAGTGACGTGCGACGTCGACCACGTTGAGGGCGTGGCCACAATAGTTGGAGCTGCACTTTAGGGGGCGGAGTTCCCCCCGGGGCCCGATTCCGCGGCGGTGGAAATCGGGCCTCCAAAGCGGGGGTTTACCCGCCCCCACTTGGCAGCCCTAAACGGGAGTCACTGGAGACCGTGTCCCCTGTAGCACCTGTTGCCAGGTTGTTTTGAGGAGAGAGAAGAAAGTACATTATTTTATCTGGGATGTTTCCCCATGCTTCCGGAACACAGCCCCCAATCTAGAGTGCTGTAAGCTGTCCTTTGTGATATGCCCCAGATATGTTTAGGATGAGAGCATTCGAGGCTTTTCCTCAAGTGACTGTGCCCCTGACCAGGGCCGGCCCGAGGTTGTCCTGCGCTCTAGGCGAGTGCAGATGCCAACCTCCCGGCAGGGCCTGGAGACGCGCCCTCCGCTGGCCGGCAAGAGAGGCCGAGAAAAGCGGCGGTGGCGCGGGGGGGAGGAAAGCGGGCGGTGTGTGTGTGTGTGGGGGGTCTGGGTCTGCGCGTCCCCGGCCCTGCCCCCGCCGCCGGGCAGGAGAGAAAGAAAAAGAAGAAGGCCGGCCGGGGAAAAGGAAAGCGCCGCGCTGGAGAAGGGGCCACTCCTGCCTCCCGCCCCGGCCGCTGTGCGCGCGCGCCCGCTCACTCCCCAGGGGGAGCCTGGAAGCGCACCAGAGCGGAGGGCAGGTACGCGAGGCCTCTTAATAAGAGGCTCCTTATAAGAGGCGAAGGGGCAGCCGCCAGTCCCAGCGCCTCAGGAGCCCTGTGTGGCGGCGGCGGCCGCAGCAGCTGGGAGAGGAAGGCCTGCCGGGGCTCACTCCCTGGGGAAGGCTGGAAACGCACCAGAGCGGAGGGCTGACACGCGAGCCCTCGGGCGCGTGCCAAGAGCCAACGGCGCCAGCCAATCAAGGAGCCCGTGCGGAGACCCTCCCAGCCCTGCTCCTCCCAGCTGCTGGCCAGGCTCGTGCGCCCCTGCCTCTCCTCCCGCCCCTAACGGCCGGCTCGCGCTCTAGGCAAAGGCCTAGTTCGTCTAGCGGGCGAGCCGGCCCTGTCCCTGACGATGCTGATTGCCTTAAAAGCGGTTAAGGCACTGGTGATGCTGGAGTACGAATACCCAAGCAGTTTTCTCCTAGCTTTCTTATTTGTACTACACAACATGAAGAGCTTGGCCTACATATATTCCCTGACCTTTCAGAGAGTTTAGTTCTCATTTCTTTTTTTAAAATAGTTGTTGTGCCAATATGTCAAAACTCTGATTTTTATCATGTTGGGGTTTTGATCCGCCCCCCCCCCCTTCCTGCTTTTTCTTTTTTCTTAAACAGAATGTTAAAAGAAGAAAAAAGAGAGCATTTACAATGATAGCGTAAAAGGGATGGGGTGGTTTTTTTTAAATATAGAATCGAATTATATTTCTCCCCCATATATAGATAATGATTTTACAGTGAATTGTTTTATCAACGGTTTGAAGAACAGCTGTTGGGTTTGCTTTCTAGCAAAAGCATGGGTGTGGAGTTTGGGCGTGGAGGGGAGGACGGAGGAAGAAGTTTGCATTATGTAAAGTTCTCAATGCATCTACTATAATTTTTGTGAAGTTTATTAAACAACTTTAAAGATTGTATAGTCTATTTATTGTATGTATGTACATACAGTCTGATACTTAAAATTTCAAGTGGATTCCGTAAAACCTGGCTCAGTCTTGTTTAGACTATTGGATATCGTTTTAGCCTTGTGCACTGGACTCTACCTCTGTATAGGAGAATTTTCCATATTCTTCAATTAGTACTGATTCTCTGTGATTTAACTTGGTTATGTTTCTTGCACTAAAAATTAAAAAAAAAAAGAAATCTGCTGTTAAATGTGGGGTTTTTGTTTTTTGTTTAGCATTGTATTTCTGCATTTCTTAATTTACATACCTTGTTTTTCCCCAATGGGGATCCAGAGCAGCTTAGAACATCATTCTCCGTTTTTTTTTCTCTTCCATTTTCCCACAACAACAATCTTGTGAGGTAGGATAAGCTGAGAGAATGCAAGTAGGCCAAGGTCACCCCACAAGCTTCCACGGTAGAATAGAGATTGAAACCTTGGTTTCCCAGGAACCCCTACACCATACTGGGTCTCATTCTTTCTTTCATTCTCTTTATCACATGGTATAAATGATTTTATCCAACCTTATATCCACTATATTTTTATCCCACCCATGTTTCAGAAAGCTTGGACAACATTCATAGTTCTCCTTTCTGCATTTTATTCTCACAATAACCCTGTGAGGTAAGTTAGGCTCGCCCCTAGGAAACATTTTTTCTCCAGACCAATTTGGCTGGAGATCCGGGAGGTTTTTTGTCATCTTCTAGCCGCGTGGAACAGGGGTCACTGGGTGTGTGTGTGTGGGGAAGCATTTGTGAATTTCCTGCATTGGGCAGGGGGTTGGACTAGATGACCCTGGAGGTCCCTTCCAACTCTATGGTCCCATGTGGTTCTCCTGGCACAGGGAGGGGAAGAATCGCCTCTTGGAGCTTGAATCTCAGCGAGAAACCTGACCTATATGTGAAGTAAATAAATCACTGTTTCCATGCTGAGATTTATGCAGGCATAATCCTCAAATACACCACTCTAAAGAAGGCTACCCAACATTGCAAGTAAGAAACACAATTTTTACATGGATCGTGGTGCCTGTCCTCCATTCCCCCTTCCTTTGGTCTCTGTGCCCTAATTGAAATTCAGCCTCTATTCAGCCAGGTCTGTTTTTCTTGCCAGGTTTTGTGGCCACCTTGCCACTATCTCTCTGTCTCCAATGGATTAAAACAATCAAAACACTCCGATCATTCAATAACTGTGAATAAACAGTTTGAGCTTTGTTTTGTTTAACACAGCCATTGAAGAGACTCAAGAAATGTTCTAAAGGACTCTCAATTTTAACTCTGCCATCCTCCTCCTCTACGTCCAGCCTGTTTTAATGACACACTTGCTGATGCCCACCTCCCAGATAAGGAATGCCTTGGCAATGATGCAAAGCTGCGGTGTGTTTGGCCTTCTTGATCTACCTGCTCTGTGCTGAAATATATGCAGGAGTTCTGCGCCGGAGTTCTAAACTGAACTGAGGTTTAACTATTTCTTGAATACCATTTGATTCAGTTCAGTGCAGATTGCAGTTCTGGAGACGAAGGAACCGCTCGGCTACGCTGACCCGATTTTGATTCTGTATGCTGTCTGATGGGTCTTTGACCGTAATAAACTGATTGATTGATTGATTCAGTTCAGTTCAGGTTTCATAAATATTTTTTGGCATTGCACGATGATTCTCAAGAATATCTCTGTGCTTTTCTCCCACTGTCCTTCTAAGCAAAATACGCCCAGATGTTGGATACTCATGTTATGACGAGTCGGAAGATCTTCATATTCCTGTTTCTACCCCTGCATCAAAATGTTCTTAGGATTTTGGAACTCTTGGGTTGATCTCCCTGAAACGCTGCTTTTCTATGTGAAAGGGAACGTCCATACCCACAATCTTTCACCTGCACTCTGAAGCGACTGGGAATGGGGTAGACAATTGATAGAATGAAATGATTTAATTTTACATGTTGTATTCCTGAAAATAAAATTTGTTTACCAAAAAAAATAATAATAATGCAGCCGGAATTTTGTGGCCATTCCCCAGATGTTTTGCATTTTGGATTCTGTTGATCTGAATGAAAAACCAGGAATCTGCCCTTATATTGATTTTAGACCTTTGATCCATCAAACTCGGTGGTGTTTACTCTGCTCTCCAAGGCCTCAGATAAGGCCTCTTTCCTAACACTGCTAACGTAGATCAGTTGACTGGAAGCGGCAGGACCTTCTGCATGCATGAGCCGTGGTCAATGCTTTAAACAGGGAAAGGGTTAGATTCAGCTTTCTGATCGGTAAGTTAGGGCCATTGATACATTCAGCAGAATCAAAATAGTACAGTATATCCTGGTCTGTACCCCTTCTGGCAGCTTGTGGGAGTTTGTATTGCATGGATGTTCCCCATGGGGGAAGGAAACTACCTCTAAATGAAAACCTATCAGGGAGCAGGGCTTCGAGCTGTTTAGGCCTCACCAAGTGCTGAGGAGAATTTTACTACACTTGGAAAGAAATGGGAAAGTAACAAGTTTCTCTTGACTAGTTGGGGGCATCCTACAGACAACTGGCTTGCTCTGTAGCTAACATTCACACAGCTTGACTAAGGTTGCGGTAAGCAGTTGACAAGACCCATAGAATCACAGAGCCGGAAGGGGCATACAGGGTGACACCTTGCTCAACGCAGGATCAGCCTAGAGCATCCCTGACCAGTGTTTGTCCAGCCGCTGCTTCAAGACTGCCAGGGAGGGGGAGCTCACCATCTCCCGAGGCAGCTGATTCCACTGTCGCACAACTCTGACTGTCAAAAAGTGTTTCCTAATATCTAGCTGGTACCTTCCCGCCCTTAATTTAAACCCATGATTTTGAGTCCTGTCCTCTGCTGCCAAGAGGAACACCGACCCGCAGATTG
>NW_015176060.1:118442-122120 GCF_001447785.1 Gekko japonicus | reverse complement strand
TCCTGCTTATTACTTCCTCACCCTTCCAGGCTCCCTATCCTCATCTCTCGCCCATCCCAATGCAGACAAAACGAGTCTTGACATTTGATTGGCAGGCTTCTGGTGTCTAGCGGGGAATAAAGCAGATAGTAAAACGGTGGCCGTGGTGAGGTGTGTAACTCCTGTGGGCTGCAGTGTATACATGGATCACACACACCCTTTTCAGGATTGCTGTCAGTAAAATGGGGATGGGGGGGAGAGACCAGCATTGAGGATGAGGGCAGGTTTTATATCCCCAAACACAGGCTGCTCCTTGGGAAGGAAGAGAAGGCAGCATTCACTTTGTCTTAAAAAAGTAACGAGAAGCACTACTGAGGCAGCGGCTCAATCTCCCCCGCTGAGCTCAGGTGTGAAGACGGAGCCTGCTGCTCTCAGTCTTGGGCTCTTGTTTCACAGTTGTGCAAAAACCTGACATTTTTATCGGCTTACGCTGATATTCATACCTCACTTTTCTCCCTTGCAGGGACCCCAAGCAGAACTGGGTGTTAAGTTGCTAAACTGCTACTAGGAGCCGGCAAGCGGGATTGTCTGAGGCTGCCGGGGAGAAAAGATCCCCCAAAGTCATGGCCCCTTGGTCCTTTGGGTATCTTCTTTCCCCACGTATTATCCATTTTTATCACTCCAGGAAACAAAGCGGCGTCTATGATTTCCCCCAGCGCTCCGTTTCTCTTTCAGCAGGGAACTATCCCAGCAATTTCACCAGGCTGGAATGCCCCGGGTGGGTAAGAATAGCCGACAATGGCAGAGATTATTCCGCTGGCCTTTTGTCTCCTTGCAGTTGTCGAGCTGGAGGTAAAGAGCAGCACGGAGGAGGAGGAGGACCCTGAGCCTCTCATTGCCTCAGCTGTGCCTCCAAGGGGAGAGTCTTCCCCCTCCGCAGTCCCTTGCAGCAGCCCCGGTTCTGCCTGCCTGGGGTCTGAACGCCTCTTTCTCCCGAGGGACTCCTGCCCTCCTGGCTGAGGACTGTGAGCTTTGAGTGGGGGGGGATGCTCGGTTTCTTCTTATGCCTTCTGTAGGTGGGGGTTCCCGTGACCACCTTCAGACATGGACTCCTGGGACTCTCTTGGTTTTTTAATCCTCGTCCTCAACTACAACGTGACCATTATAGGTGAGTCTCTAAAAACCCGCAACTGTATGTTTTTTTCTCTCTTTCTGTTTTTGGCTACATTCCTAGTGACTGTCTCTTCGTTTCTGGCTGTTTCCAACTCCCCCTAATTTCAAGAAGAATGCTTACCTTTTGAGTTGAATGCTGGCTGATTGGGTGACTGCTTATGTACAGGTGTTTCCCCCTCCTGATCTCTTCCTTCCTTTCTGTAATTCCTAGAAGGTTTATAGCAAAGGTAAGACTATAAATTGATTGTGCTGTACATGGTAGTCTAGGACAAAGCAATCATTTGGACAGTGATAAGAAAAGTCATTGATGAAAATGTGAGCGCTTCTTGAAATAACCTGACGTAACTTGCTGAATCGTCTGCGAACTTTGGTTTTGGGGTTAGCATCTAGAGTAACCATGAACTTGGTGTTTTCCCTAGGGAAAAGGGAATTCTGACTGACTGATAGGGGGAAAATGTTTATTCCTCTTGGGCTGGAAAGTATGCTTGTCATAAAATACCTCCAGAAGATGGCTAATAGCAGTCATTTCATGTCAGATCAAAGTCTGTGAGATCTGTGAGGCTACTGCTAAGATTGTGTACTGGAAGTTGGGCAAAAGAAGGTGATTTCTTATTGAATTCATGAAATAACAGGGCTGTCTCCTATCTCTATAGGGTTGAGATTGTCATTATACTGAACTCACAACTGCATACCAGGACCTTCATATAACTTCCACATCCATTCCTTTGCAGAAGATCTCTCTAATTAATAAGTTGTTTAACATTTATATTGAGCTTTCATTGCTCAAGGCACTTCATTTTGTTGTACGTCAGTTTTATTATTCCTTTATTTTGAAGATGGGCACGTGGGGTGGTACCTAGTTAATTCCTAGGAGAGGTGAGATTCCAAAGAGGGTCTTTCAGGAGAATGGCTCATCTCTGTGATACACCAGCTCTTGTTTGGCCTACTGATCTGTTTCAGGCGTATGTCTGCTGACAAATGTCACTCTTCTTACCAAATTTTCCCTTTCGGCTTCTATCAAAATCCCTCACATTGTTTGCTTGAAGGGCAACTTTACACTTCAATATCACTGTAGGCAAACTCTGGTAAGAATCTAGGAACTTGCAGGAACCACACTGAGCCACTGTGCAACTCATGCAGCAATCCTTTGGGCTCCCCTAATAATTCTTCAGATAATTTGCCTGAAGAGGATCTCCAAAATGGGGTGTCAGCTCAAATCTGCTTCCTGCCTGTTTGATGTTGGTTTATCTCAGTTTCTAAAAGAACAAATACAGAAACTTGTGATACTTTTCGAGAACCTGTCCCGGCAAGGTCCATCCATCATGACTACTTGCAGACTTTGACGTAGCAGATGAGGACCACCACTGGCAAACAGGATACTGCAGCAGTCCTCAGACTTGGGAGTCAAAACCCCAAAGTGCATCACGCCTCTTTCGCAGGTGGGAGGAATGGGGTGGGCAGGGACAGCAGGTTCTGGGAGGCACGCTCAGAGATTTTAGTTTATTTCTGCATAATACACGAAATGGTTGTGAAATACAGTCAAGATATATATTTCTAAATACTAGCCTGAGAAGTAGAATAGAGGTTTAAGTGTTAAATGATGTGACATTCCCGCAGGAGGACTAAGAAACATGGAATTACCTTGCAAACGGTTCCTGAAGAGTACAGTACATTTAGCATTGGATCCTACTTCAAAAAGCCTGTGAACCACTGCGTTACAGAATTCACACCTTCTTTTCCATTGTGCGTGCCCTACATGTACCGAAAACAAATGGCTCCTGAAATAGGAACACGTTTTTATTGTGGCGTTGAAGTTTTTGTTGCAGCAGACTGGAATGGCAATCCCGTGGGCAGCTATTTATAAACGTCCAAAATACTCCTAAGAGGTGGTAGAATATTAACTTCCTTGCTTTTGTGCCTCATCTAGCAGTTTTCATTGCATATTCAGGATCTAGGAATTGTGAAAGTTATTGCTGTAAGATTTGAACCCCAGATCTAAAATACAGGAACCGTAGTCTCTGAGTGTATAGAAATGCATGCGTTAGGAGCGGATAGAGAAGTATGCCCTTTGCATCTTCAGCTTTTCAAATGGTGGTTTGCTTTAAACACTATAGCCAAGGGAAGTTCCTCATTCTGTACTGCTTGCCTCTTCTGTACTGTTCTGTGGTGCTGTGCTCTTACACCTACCACCATCATAGAATCATAGAATGACAGAGTTGGAAAGGGCCGTACAGGACATCTAGTCCAGCTACTGCTTAAAGGCTGACAGTGAGGGGGGAGCGCACCACCTCCCTAAGGCAGCTGATTCCACTGTTGCACAACTCTTACTGTAAAAAACGTTTTCCCTTGTATCCAGCTGGTACCTTCCCGACCTTAATTTAAACCATCGTTGCAAGTCCTATCCTCTGCTGCCAACAGGAACTACATATTGAAATGTTTTCCTATGAGAAAACAACAGTCGTTGAAATATGGTAAGAATTAAGTTCATATGCCCAATTCCAGGAGAGGCTAAGCAGATTGGAGATT
>NW_015176060.1:104084-116676 GCF_001447785.1 Gekko japonicus | reverse complement strand
ATCTTTTCGGATTCTTTGTTCCCAGACGTTTTGCCTGTTACCAGTTTCCTTGTGCGAGCTACGTCGAGTGTTTTGTTTCCAGGCCCACCGAGAAATCCATCATGATGTTCTTCATCTGGGGTCTCAGCGGCTTCTCCTTCCTCCTCAGCCTCATTGACCTGACCTTTGCCTTCCGAAGCAGCATGGTCAGAAGTCACCGAAATAAGCTGTTGTTGGAAAGGCTGGGGGCTGAGGAGAGATGCGGTCCCGGGGTGCCCCAAGGCAACAAGCCTAGCAAAGACTTACTTGACTTTGGTAGAGTTAGCCATGGCATTCTAGTCACCCCGGGCAGCTGTGATAATGCTGACTCTTGTTTGCTTGGCTGTGAAACGAAGGAAGACGTGTCATTTCAGCCTGCGTTGACTTCCCAGCCAACTATCAGCTTTAACCTGAATGGCAATAAGCCATGTGCACCCGCAAATCACGATAGTAAAGGAGTGCCCTTTCAGGGTGGCGAGCCACGTGAGGTTCTGCATGAGCCATCCAGATGCAATCAGCCGCCGTGCCCCCTGAAAGGAGCTTTAGCTCTCAAGCCCCAAGACGGGTGCCCTCGGGGAGTTCATTCGTCGGCAAGTTTCGGCAAGCCTTCGGTTCATTATTCTACTTTGGAGAGGAAGGCTTCCGACGTTCAGTCCGTCTGCAGCAGTGCTGGATGCTCAAAAACTAAAAAATCTGAATGGGTGTGAAGAGCATGATGGGTCGGCGCAGCTCGTGCATCATGAAATCCATTCTCACGTCACTGAATAGAAACAGCCATCTCAGAAGAGTGTTGTGTCTTCCACCTGAAATTTTGCCACTACACTTCTGAGGCTATTTAGCACTAGAGCAAGGTTTGTTTTGTTTTTGTCATAGAAACTGTTTCGAATTAAAGCCAACAATGTGTGCCTGTTACGGAATAGAAAAAGGTGGATCATCCGCATGAGTGTGAAGTATCGAACAGTGCTAAAGGAAAAATGACACTGTGGTGGTCATTTGGGGCATCTCTGAAGACACTGTGCCAATCTGGCCACCTGCAGCAGAATCTGATATCCAGACAACATCAGCTTTCATGCTTGGTTTATCGAAAGCAAGTATCTAGACTGTGTGGTTGTGTGCGGAAAGCTTGCATGTGCAGGGTTAGTATTAATTCACATCTCGGAATCCAAAGGGGGGGCTGATCAAGAATTCCTGTTTTCTTCAGTGTTCCCCTGGCTCTTTTGTCCCAACCCATCAATAGCAAATGTATAATGTAAAGCAAAATAAATGAATAAATACTTGTATAAATATTATTGTTTGTAATTTACCCTGCTATTTATCCACACATAAAGCTGCCTTAAACTATCAGACCGTTAGTCCATCTAGATCTGCATTGTCTATTCAGACTGGTAGAGTCTCAGGAAGAGGTCTTCCACATCACCTGTTGCCTGTTCCTTTTTATAAACTGAGAATTCCTGTTTTTTTCAGTGTTCCCCTGGCTCTTTTGTCCCAACCCATCAATAGCAAATGTATAATGTAAAGCAAAATAAATGAATAAATGCTTGTATAAATATTATTGTTTGTAATTTACCCTGCTATTTATGCACACATAAAGCTGCCTTAAACTATCAGACCGTTAGTCCATCTAGATCTGCATTGTCTATTCAGACTGGTAGCGGCTCTCTAGAGTCTCAGGAAGAGGTCTTCCACATCACCTGTTGCCTGTTCCTTTTTATAAACTGGAGATGCTGAGGATTGAACCTGGGACCCTCTGCATGCAAAACAGATGCTCTTCTACTGAGCCACTCTGTGATCAGGACTAGCATAGAATTTGTGCTTTCCATTGCAGAATGCTGCATGCTTATGCAGCTTGCGTGGCAGTAGAAGAGGTGAGACACTCAAGCCCATTCTGACAATTGAGCTGTCTCTCACATACCCTGGTTCTGATTCCACTGCACACATGGGACTTAATTCATTTCAATAGGTGGGACATCTCTGCATTCCATGTGCCTCTTGTATATTAATGGAGGAGCCACCTTCATTGACAAATTAATGAGGAAGACCTACTATACGAAACTCCACTATAAATGTATTGGTGGTACACACCTTAGGCTTTTGGTCAAGCTCCCAGGGTCTCATGGTCCCCAAGGAAGGAATATTTAGAAGAATGAAGAATCTGGAGAAAAGCCGTCTTGGGATCCATCCAGTCTCATGGTCCCCAAGGAAGGAATATTTAGAAGAATGAAGAATCTGGAGAAAAGCCATCTTGGGATCCATCCAATGTGGCAGTTGTATTCCAACTACTTGGGAGGACCATAAGTCAGTGATAGAAAAATGTGCTCTGCATAAAGGAGGACCCAGCTTCAAGCCACAGCATCTAAGTTAAAAGGTCTCAGGTATGAGGTGTTGGCCCATGTTGGCCCAATCTTGTCAGATCTCAGAACCTAAGCAAGGGGTGGCCTTGATTAGTATTTGGATGGGAGGCATCCATGGAGAACCGGGGTCACTATGCAGAGGCAGATGGTGGCAAACAACTTGTGAATGTCTCTTGCCCTGAAAACCCTACGGGGTTGCCATAAGTCAGCTGTGACTTAACGGCAAACAAACAAAGGAGGTGCTGGGAAAAACCTTTCCCTGACTTCTTGGAGAGTCACTGTCAGAATGCACAATGTTGAGCTGGATGAATAAATGATCTGAGTCAGTAGAAGGCAGCTTCATAGGGTACGCAGCTCACTGTCACCTTTACAGAACAGCTGTCCGAGAGTTGTGACTCTTTCCTGGGAAAGTCCGTACAGCTGCTGTCTTCCTCTGGTATCTCATAATCTGAGATCGTTTCTCTTTTGGAGACATTATGTGGGTAATTTCCCAAGAATTACTTGGAGAGAAGAGCATCATACCCTCTTCTCTGCCGATTCCCCCTCCCCTCAGTGGTGCAGGTATTACATATACGTAGCCATTAAGTGGTGGTGTCCTTAATCAACTCTTATTTTAATGACAATTCTGGTTAGTGCTGATGCAAACATAATGCTACACTATGTTTAGAGCCAAGTGATGGAATGCTTGACTGAATATACTTGGGGGGGGGGAGCTTTGGCACCTTCACCTTCTGTTTTGTCTGCACCAGGCCACAGTGGCATTATGAACAAAGTTCCCTTCATTTTGCCATGTAATTCTCCACGTGGTTTAGTGGATGCCTGGGTCAGTGACCAGCCCATGAGAATCTTGGAGAACTTCTCTACCATTAAAAATGTCCTTTGCATTTGCATATAAAGCTGCCCTATGTTGAGTCAAACTTCTGGCTTATCTAGTCCAGCATTATCGGCTCTAGCAGTGGCTTTTGAAGATCTCAGACAGGTTTCCACCAGCTCCCAGTCAACTAAGATCCGCCATTAAAGGTACTGAGGGATTGAATCTTGAGCTTTCATGTTGGGGGCCTTCAAGGCACGTGCTTACCACAAATTTGCCTACACCTTCCCATTTAAGATGCCCCCAAACCAGATTCTCCTCCATGTGGCCAGATGTGAGCTTTGAACCCTAAGGGTCCATCTACCAATGAAAACATTGTGCTTAGCCCTGTGGAATGCAGCCCATGTGTATCTCAAAGCCATAAATGCCTTGGTCAGGCAGCAGCACTTCTTAAACCCATTCTTTCTTTTTTGCCATCAAGTCAAGCTGACCTCTAGTAACTTCTAGGGGTCTTGAGGGCAAGGGATGTTCAGAGGTGGCTTGCCATCGCCTGCCTCTGTGTCATGACCCTGGTATTCCTTGGAGGTCTCCCATCCAAATACTAGCCAGGGCCAGCCCTGCTTAGCTGATGAGCTCTGACGAGATTGGGCTAGCCTGGGCTATCCAGGTTAGGACTTCTTAAATCTGTTCTTAACTGAGAACTAGTAAAGTGTAGTGGTTAGAGTACTGGACTTAGGACCAGGTTCACAATGCTCATTGCTGAACGATGGCTTGGGCCAGTCTTTCCCGCTGAACCTCATCTACTTCATGTGGTTGTTATGAGGATAACGTGAAAGAGTGGAGAACATATACACCACCCTGAGCTCCTTGGAGGAAGGGTGGGGATACCAATTGAATAGAAAGGCAATCGTTCAGTTCAGAAGGACGGATCAACTTGTCTTCACAAAGGAGCAAGGACTGTATGCCCCAAGAGGTGAGACTTCCCCTATGCACTTTGAAAACCTTCCAGTGTTGGATTTAGCTTGGCCATGGAGAACTCATTGCTAGCATGTTGTTTGATGCCAAACTTAAAACTACTCACCTGGATGTAGCTTTTTTGAGTGTGTATCCTCATTCATTAATTATTAAAATATGTATACCCAAATACATCATGACAACACAACTCTTTTGTTGTGTTCAGGGTAAAGCTTGATGTTGTTTGTAATTTTGGATTCACTGGACAGAGTCCCTTAGATGCTACCATAAATCACCTCCTCCTTAAATAAATGGAATTGACCTTGGAAGAGGATCGCCAGAGCTTTATGTCCTCTGTCTGAGCACAGATTAAGATGAGTACAGAAATCATCTTGTTGAGAATCTTGTCTTTCCAATTAAGGAATCAGCATTTTAGCCCTTATGGTTGCAAAGGTGTGCTTGACATTTAGTTATAGATTTCATTTATACCCCACTTTTCCTGCCAGTGAGGACCTAGAGTCTTACCTTATTCTCCCATCCTCTTTTTTTGTCCTCACAACAACCCTGTGTGGTCAGTCAGGCTGAGAGAGTGACTGGCCCGAGGTCGCCCAGCAAGCTTCCGTGGCAGAGTGGGGACTCGAACCTGGGTCTCCCAGATCCTAGTCCAGCATTCTTAACCACTAGACCACACTGGGTGTGTGTTTGTGAACAACGCCTTCTGAAACTTCAGGGACTAGAGGGGGTAACTGAATGAGGTTTTTTTATTTATTTATTTGAGATTTATATCCCACCCTTCCAAGCGTCTCAGGGCGGCTAACAAGCGGCTAATGCCGGATTAAATAGATAAAATACAATAAAACAATATTACACATCCACAATAAAATTCCTAGTGGCTGGGCAATGCAGCTTCAGTGCCCCCAAACAATATGGATCCACTCAGCTCCCTCAACCCAACACTCAGTTTGGGGAGGGAAGCTGATGTTTCAACAATAACAGAACTACGGAACTAAAACGTTTTTGTTCAACAAGCCATTAAAAGGTGGTTCAGGGCTAATATCTGTTTCTCCCACGGGAGTCTGCACTTTGGAATGTTCTGCTCCTCATCCAGTCCTCCCCAGAGTATAGTAATGCCATTGATTGGGGTTTGTGTGATTGAATCTGATCTCTCCTCTTCCAGTTCATGCTAGTGCTGACACGATTGCATCACTGATTCATGAAACAGGAATGCTACTCTCTAGAGGCACTGGAACAGCCTGCATGTTGTTGTTTTTTAAAAGTATGGTATTGCGGATTAAGATTTGTTTTATTAGGCTGGCATTATGCGTGATTTTTTATTTATAACAGTGACAGGCGTAAACCACACTCAGGCCAGAACTCAGTTGTCCAGCCAGTTTTGCTAGTTTAAGGAAAGGCTATGAATTTAAAATTGCACAAAAGACCCCATCTCTATCCATATTGCTCCATTTCTCTAGAAAAAATTAAGGTATTATGTACTGAATTCCTTGGTAGTTGCCCTGTCTAAGCACCTAGTTTAAGACGACGCATTAAAGGCCCGTTCTGTTTGGTTCATTAATCTTTTACTTTTATTCCCCTGTTCTGGTCAGAAACTTTTTGTTCTACTGTCTGTATTAACAAGCAGTACAGATATTGGTGATACCATGTAGGACCAGTTGCCAACTTGTACTTTACAGTGATGCTCAGTGCTTTTGTGACTCTCAGGGCTGGTAGAATGTGAAACTAATGTCCTGAGCACAGCCTGGATCTTTAACCTGGGCCTATTTGCAAATATTGCAGAATTGCAGAACCTAAGTATTGATGCTGGTGACTTGATACTGCCTTCATTGCTGACGTTAGTCCTAGCCACGTTAGGAGAAGACCCTTGACTTCAGTAGTAGAATTATGGTCAAGGGACTCTGCAACCAGGTTTTGACTAGAAGCAAAAGGAAACAATTGGAGTATTTTTTGACTTCTGGAAGAACCTTTTATCACTTCAGTAGTAGAATTATGGTTAAGGGACTCTGCAACCAGGTTTTGACTAGTAGCAAAAGAAAACAATTGGAATATTTTTTGACTTCTGGAAGAACCTTTTAGATGGTATGAAAACTGTTGCAGCAGTTCTCTCCAGGTGCAGGATTGAGTAACTGCTGGTTTTTGCTTGCATTGTACTTGCCTGTCACAAAGCCGATTTTTCAGTGGGCAGTTCAGCCCCTTGCAAACCAGTTCCTCAAATGTGAACAAGCCAGATCTATGTGAACAGCCTCTCCTGCCTCCACTACTGGCCCTGCTGCATGCCACCAATTGCTTAAAATATAAATATAATCAAATCACACAGTCATTGAAAAGATGAAGGAAAAAAACACTTTTGTCTTAGTGTTTGGTGTTTAAGTGACGATAGCTGCTGATCTGTGTGGGCTGATTGTAGTTCACATGTGTGTTCTTATATAGAAGAAGAAGAGGAGGAGATTGGAGTTATACCCAGCCCTTCACTACCCAAAGGAGTCTCAGAGCAGCTTACAAACTCCTTTCCCTTCCCCTCCCCACAACAGACACCCTGTGAGGTAGGTGGGGCTGAGAGAGCTCTGACAGAAACTGCTCTTTTTTTCAAGAACAGCTGTGCCAGAGCCATGGCTTGCCCAAGGTCATCCAGCAGGTGCAAGTGGAGGAGTGGGGAATCAAACCTGGTTCTCCCAGATTAGAGTCTGCGCACTTAACCACTACACACAACTGACTCTGGGAAATACAGCCACCTGGGAAATGAAGTTAATTCCCCCATCTAAAAAAAAATCTTTTAAAATGTTAGCTGGAAAAATAATAACAGGATGCCTTGCTGGTGGAGTACAGACAAGTGAAGTAAAATAATCACAGTGGACCCAAACTCAGGTGGATTCTGCTGTGATTGGATGCCTTCATGTTTTGGTGAAAAATGACTGCAAGTCTAAAGGAAATAAAACTCCACCACCACAAGGCTGTTCCCCACAGTTGTGGAGTCCGATGGAGACGAAGCAAAGACGTCTGAGGCTTGGGCTGTTAAGTGGTCATAGCTGTCAGTCAAGGTGTGTTCACTTGCCAAAGGTGTCTGCTGCAGCATTCCTGAGTCTCTCCTCGTGTTTTGCTTCCTCTTCCCCCCTTGTTCTCTGTTCCACTTTCCCTGCCAGCTTAATTTTTCACTACTCTTGGTAATCATACAAAACTGCCTTATACCAAGTCAAGCTATTGGACTGTGTAGCTCAGTATTGTTGACTCTGGCTGGTGGTGGTGGCTCTCCGTAATCTCAGGCAGAGAAAGGTCTTGCTACCTGAGATCCCTGAGATCCTGCTCCTGCTACCTGAGACCCTTTATCTCAGGATTGCCAGGGACTGAACTTGGGACCTTCAGCATGCAAAGCATGTGTTCTACCGCACTGGGTGGCGAAGGAGTGAATGCCAGAAGGGAAGGAAGGTTAAACTTGCTGCTCTAGACTTGACCAGGAACCTTTTCTAGAACCATTTATACACACACACACACACACACTATTGCAAAAGGATTAGTCACTAAGCTAGTGCCCTGACCTGGATAGACCAGTCTCGCTCAGTCTCGTCCGATCTCAGAAACTAAGCAGGGTCAGCCCAGGTGAGTATTTAAATGGGAGACCTCCAAGCGGCACCAGGGTCATGATGCGGAGGCAGGCAATGGCAAACCACCTCTGAGTGTCTCTTGCCTTGAAAACCCCACAGGGTGGCCATAAGTCAGCTGTGACTTGACGGCGCTTTCCTCCACCACCACGGCTAAGCTCGTGTTGGCATCAAATAGATCCTTGAGCCACACTGCTTCCATGGGAATGGTTTTCTCTACCTGGCTCTCGAAGTGGAAAGGGGTTTTTGTGGACATCCACCCAATGCCATTGTCCACCTGTTCTTCCATTGCATTCCGTTGTTTCTCCCATTTTGTTCTGATCTGTCTGGAACGTTGTAGTCAAAGCAGGCTTGCCACTGGAGGGTTTTTGCCAGCTTTATTAAAAATATCAATAGTATATTGCAGAGAGCCAGTTTGGTGTAGTGGTTAAGTGTGTGGACTCTAATCTGGGATACCTCACAGCTGTTGTTAGTAAAAATGCTGAACAATCTTTATTTTGCATTGGAGCAGTTTCCCGTTTTACTCACATTGCAAAGGTATTCTCAGCATTAGCAGAGCCTCTGTTTCCCCACCAGCCTCTTTGCCCAGAAGCCAGAGCTCGCTGGGATCCCAAGGCCTGCTGCAGCCAGAAAGACTGAATCTGGTAACAGTACAGCATACTATGATTTGCCCTATGGGGGAAAAACAGTACATCCCTGATGATGTGGCTGTTGGAACTATGTGTGTTGCAAGGTCTGAATTCAGTCCTTATAGGGTTAATGTGTTTACCTTGTGTGCTATTGTTTAGACTGACCTGGAAGGTAACCTGGCACAAAGCCATTGGGGAGAAAGCTCGGGAAACTGGAGCCAAATTACTCACAGTCATTGGCTAATGTAATCAGGTGATTTCATTCTAGGGTCAGGAAGAAAGAAGAATCTCCATTACGAACCATGTGGTCAGTCAGTCTATTGTAACAGTAAGGATGTAGTCTTAAGTGTTTGTTGTTTTGTTCAGACTTCCCAGTGTATGGTTGCTAGCCAAGGTGAAGACTCAGATTCCATTAAAAGCTGGTAAATATAGCTGGAAGGGTCAGAGTTATAATGCAGCCAAAACCAATATTTAAAGGTCACCAGCCACAAGCTAGGGGTCATAAGATTTTGGCCACATTCCAAACACAGGGCCACATATGGGACACAAGATGGAATGCCCAGTATTTTCCGTAAGAAGGACAGATGTACGTGTTCTATTGATTTGTTTACTGCATCAATCCATATAGGGACACCATAAAGTAATTGGGTCCTTATTTTCAAGTTAAAGACTTTTAGCGGAGCCAGTACATATTGATTCCTCAGTCAGAAAAATAAAATTGTAGGAGTGCATTGATATTTGCCTTGGAGTTATTAATTGTCACTCTCCGCTGGTGGGCCAAAGATGCAGTGGCTTGAAAATGGAGGCCTAAATACTTAAACATTTTTACTTGTTGAAGCTCATAATCACCTACTCTCCAGACAAAATTGCTTTCTGGATTTAGAAAAGACCAACACTTTGGATTTCTCATAGTTCAGTTCTAACTGATTGATGTTACAGTAGTTTTGACAGCTATTCAGCAAATGGAGTAAACCAACCTGGAGCAGGAAAGCAGAACCGCATCATCAGTATATACCAAAATTGGTACATGAATGGAACCTAATCTGGGGCAATGGCCATCCACCTGAGTCAAAAAAGATGCAAAGTCACTCAGAAAAAAGTTAAAAAGAAGGGGTGCAAGCACGCAACCCTGTTAGACCCCCTTATTGGTGGAAATTTTGGAGGTCAGTCTTCCAGATGTAGAGCATCTGATTTGGCATGATGTATCATTATATAATCTGCCAATAAAGAAGAGCAGCCTTTTATCAAGGGATGTATTGGCCATTTTTTCCCATAGGAGATTTCTAGAAACAGAGTCAAAAGCTCCTTTGAGGTCCAAAAAGGCCACATATAATTTGGACCTTCTATGTCCTGTATATGTCCTGTATTAATTAGGTGGGAAAGGACTAAACAGTGGTCCAGAACAGACTTCCCCTGCTTAAAGCCTATTTGTTCTGGTCCAACAATTTTCTGAGTTACCAGCCAATCGTTAAATTTAATTTGTAATAACTTAGCGTAGAGTTTACCAATTACAGGTAGGAGACTGATTGGTCTAAAATTTGCAGGATTGTACCCTCTTAAAGATGCATTGCATTGGTCCATGCTGCAGGTATATGTCCGGTACTATTTACAATAGTAAAAAAAGCAGCTAGCAGGTGGGACACCATTCAGAATCTGCTTTTAAAATTTCAGAGGGTATTGCATCTGGGCCGGGTGCTTTACCTGACTTTAATTGATCAATGAGTTATTACTTCTTCTGGGGTTACTGGAGGCCATTTGGGAATGCCATCTAAGGAAAAACCATCAGTGTGCAAGATGTCTGGGGAGTCCTCGTGGAATAAATTTGAAAAATAATGATACCAAGTAGAAGGTAAAATAGAAGGATTTCTGGTCAAAAAGCTCTAGTAATCAGTGACTAGAATTGTTTCGAGTAATTACGTGATGTAGAAATTAAAAGTAATTCCCACTTTTTATTTACAAAAGAATTCCTCTTGGTCTTAATGAGAGTATTTAAGTAATTTTTATATACTTGATATTCTTCTGGAAAACAAGTGGCTGTTGAATTTTGAAAGTTATGATATATGGAGCGCAAGCATGTTTTAAGCTCTCTACATTCCTTATTGAACCAAGGAGTACTCGTAAATGAATTGGTGTGTTTTATATTGGATCTCTTTGGTTTTTGTTTTAGTGAATCAATTATAAAGGTCAGAAGATTCATATAATTGAATTCAGCTTCAGAATAGTTCATAGAATTTATTTTTGTGTCTCTATAATCCAGTGTAGTAGCGGTATTTAATAGTTCTAGGGTATTCGACCTTGATTCTGGGAACCAAGAAATTTTTGGTGGAGGATCTAAATCTTGAATCAAAGGTTGTGGGTAGCTGTTGCTGGCATGGAAAGAAATAGGGGTAGATGATCACTAAAGAACTGTTCACCGATTGAGAAATCAGAGATATAGGACTGAAGAGCTGGGGAAATTAGCATATAGTCGACTACACTTCATCCCCTAATGGAGATGAAGGTGTAGCCATCCAAGTTACCAAAATCCATTAAACCATTCAGCCAAATCAGATTAAATTGAGCACATAGTTGAATAAGATTTTATCCAGCCAAATTAGATATGTTGTCTCTGGAATTCCTAATGCCAGGCAGTAATAAAGAAGTAAAAACATCCTGGTCGAGACCAGAGTTATTTACAATGGATAAAATATTATTACCTACTCTGGCATTGAGATCCCCAGCCAGGATTATATTCTCTTGAGGGTACAGCCGGATCAGGTGTTCAGGAAAACTGTCAATCCATTCCACTGGTTAGTTAGATCTGACCTGGCTTGTGTGGGTGGCATATAAACATTTATTATTATAAAAGAAAACCCATCACAAGTAAGCAGAACTGCCAAGGCCAAGGCTTGGGATTCATGAATTTGTAGAAACAAAAGTTGTAAGTCCATCTTGGGGGCGACCCTTGCAGCTAGTCCTTGTTGCAGGAAGAGAAAAGGATTTGTACCCCATAAGATATAACGGGGAGGTGGACCAGGTCTCTTGAAGAATAATAATATCATGTGTTCTAAGATAACTTAAAAATTCATGATCATTGACATTACTTCTCCATCCTGCAATGTTCCAGGAGACTATTTTGGTCCTCTGAGATGATTAATTATTTAATCAATCCATCTCTGTAAGTTGGTTCAAGGATCCATTAGTATCAAAAATAAAACAACCATTGTCAATACCCAAAGTATGGTTCTGCAGATTTGCTAAGGAAGACAATTTATGGTGGGAGGTCTCACTCTCTTTGCAGCTATTCATTGGAATAGGGTGTATAATGACATCGCAATTGGTATTGGTTACTGTCGAATTCAACCGGTCTGCAGCAACATCTTTGAAGAATGTAGATTCCACAGCTTTGGGCTCTAGACCTGAGCAGAGTCTTAAGTTCCCATGCATCTTTCTTGAAAGTATTGAGTTGGGTTCCATTTCAGGGTTTGAAAGAGCCTTTTGGTCAGCTGTCAAGCGGAATTTTAAAGGTGCCAACGTTGTAGCATCCAAAGATCTATTATCACTAACAAGAGGTGGAAGGGAGGAGTCCATCTGGCAAAATCTCTCTATGGGTGCTTTGAACATTGGGGCACTGAGATCCCAAAGGAGGTGATTCAGTAGAGTGACAACTTGGTAGATGAAATATCTGGGACAACAATGGTGCTGTAATTATATCTTTGAGAACATGAGTTGGTAGAATGCTCTGTCCCTCAACCCTCGCTCTAAAGTAATATTCTTGGTATTGTAGGACTGCAGGTTAATAAAACTCTCTGGCTCTGGTTAGAGCTATTTAATAGCTCTAGAAGAAGAAGAAGAGAAGAGACTGGATTTGTACCCCGCCCTTCACTACCCAAAGGTGTCTCAGAGTGGCTTACAAACTCCTTTCCCTTCCCCTCCCCACAACAGACACCCCATGAGGTAGGTGGGGCTGAGAGAGCTCTTGACAGAAACAGCTCTTTTTCAAGAACAGCTCTTATCAGAACTATGGCTTAACCAAGGTCATCCACGCACTTTAACCACTACACCAAACTGGCTCTACTGGCTCTATGTCAATCTGTCTTATACATCTTCCAAACAGCTAATTCAGGTACTGCCTGACAAATAGCTTGGTGTTCCAGGGAGGTAGAGAGCCTTTGTATTTACAGACTTGTAAGCAAATGTGATGTGGTTCCCGGACTAGTTGGGTGGGAGTTATAATCT
>NW_015176060.1:92675-104025 GCF_001447785.1 Gekko japonicus | reverse complement strand
GCAGGTGATGTTACTCTTGGTTTATTTTGAGAAGTTTTATGAATGCATTCTTTACTCCCAGCTAGTAGTCTGTCCACCTTAGAATGCAAAAGTCAACGTTCACGAAAAAGTAAATCCACTGTTTTTGCTGTAAATAATAGTGTTTCTGCAGTAAAGGTATTTGGTGTTTCAGAGCCTTCTTTCTCTGTTGTAGCATCTACTTCAGAGTTCACCTTTAAGGGGGAATTCAAGGGAGAGTGCTCATGCTCAGACACAGTGTCCGAAGGTGTAATTAAGCAAGCAAAGTGGTTTGAAACTGGAATTTGAGAAACAACATTCTGTGTCATAAAGTAATCTATTTTAGCTTGCTTTGGGGTTGGGTCATTTTGATCAATTTCTCTCCCCCCTTCTCAGGCTTCTGTGTCTTCATTTTAGCTACAATAGAGTAAGCAAGAGAACACACCGAGTAATCACGTGGCAGAAAGCCCAGCTTGGCAGAGAGCCCAAGTAAAGAACACAGTTTAACCAGTTTCCTTATTGTAGATAATTCCTCAGGTCAGTATCAAACAGCAGTTAAAGTTTCTTAAATATCTTCTTACTGGAGAGAACACGGATGCTACGACCTAGCCGGCACCATCTTTAGGGGAAATCCCACATACAAACTTATGTTTATTACTATTGAGGTTAAAGCTGATAATCTGGTTGGGAATCAACACAAGGTAAAAAAGAAGGTTGTTCCTAAATTTCACAGCCAAACACGGAGGAAATTAACTTTAGCACAATAGTTGGTCATGATTACAATGTCTTGGCCTCCTCTTCCAAAGTTGACATGTCACCTTGATGCTGGACAGGACTGTACCTCCCCTCAGCCCCAAGCCCTTCCATCAGTAGTTTATTTCGGTGATTTCTGACAATGCTGCTTCGGAAGGCAAAGGTCAGGTCAATGAGGCTGAGGAGGAAGGAGATGCCACTGAGTCCCCAGATGAAGAACATCAGGATAGTTTTTTCAGTGGACCTGGAAGGATAACAGTCTATGTTATATGGACAAGGTATCACGCTTCTACAGGTGATGTGTCTGGGAACAAAGAATCCAAAAAGATAGTAATGGCCCGACCCAAAACAGGCCTCAACCAGCATTCTCAGAAGAAGCTGGACGATATACGCTTTGGAAAAATCTGGAATATCCATTTTGTTTGCCTCACAGGGGATTCTGCTGCCTGCCGCCCCTTTGGAAGACTTCTTTGAAATTTTATGGCCCGATGTGGCTTTGATCTCTTTGTATCGATGATAAGGCAGGGAACGCGCCTTCAGAAGCTGCCTGGCCACACTGTGAAACACATAGACACAAAACAGGATGTAAGGGAGCAGGACAGAGGCAGTCTGGACGAGCCAGAACCGGAAGTGGGATATGGGTGTAAACATGTCATAGCAGGCGTTGGCGCATCCCGGTTGCAAGGTGTTGCAGATGAAGCGCTGCTGCTCATCTTGGTAGAGAGGGTACGCTGCGAAGAAGATCACCAGTAGTCTCAGCAGGATGGTTAGAGTTAACCAAATCTTTCCTGGGAAAGAAGAACAAGGGCAGAGACACATCAGCACTGAAAGGGATACAGCAGGTGAAAGAACCTCCAGATCAGGGGTGTCGAACTCATTTGTTATGAGGGCCGGAACTGACATAAATGAGACCTTGTTGGGCCGGGCCATGTGTGTCATAAGATGTAATGCCAGGTAGCAGAGATATAAACTTTATAAAGAACACAGACAAACATAATTAAAGATTTTTTAAAACTTTAAATAACACATTCCCAATGCGTTTGACACCCCTGTTCCAGATATTTATGGTCAGCACCTAGTTTCCAACAGGTTGTTTTTACATTGCCTACAGGCTGACGGGCCACAGACTTACTTCTATACCAGTTGAGAACCAGGCAAAAATCACTCAACAGCTAGTGGGAACAAGGCTTTGTCGAATTTGGCCCTTGTGTGCTTTAGCAAACTATTCTGAGGTCTTGTTTGAGGGCTTGTGTAGAGAACATACATTAGAGCATAAGATTAACTGTGCTAGATCAGCAAAATGATCTGTCTAGTCTGCCACCCTGTTTCACATGGTGTCCATTCAGATGCTCCCTGAAAGGCTGCCAGTAGGGCACATCAACCCAAATCTCCCCATGTTGTTGCACCCAAGTAGCTGTATTCGCAAGGTATACTGTCTCTGCACGTGGAGGTTCCATGTAGTCATAGTCGCTAGCAGTCACTGGTGTTCTTATTGCAAAACAATGGCCATCACTACATCCAGTGGCAGTAAATTCCATTAATTAACTGCCTTTGAGCATTTCCTGGCCTGTACTGCCAGCAAATCCATTTCATTACATGCCTACAAGTTCTCATATTTTGGGAGATGAAGAAAAATTTCTCTCTCCAATTTCTCCAGCCCAGGTATAGTTTTATAAGCCACTGTAATATTTCCCTGTAGCCACTTTTCCTCTCCTATAAAAGCCCCAATTTTCTTAGGCTTTCCTGGAAATGGCCACATGAACTTAACTCTTACACATTTTTAATGACTGTTGTGTCCCCATAGACATACACTTCAATATGTGGCTGATGGTGATTGTTACAACCAATACTCCCTCTAAGCTGTAGAGTCTTGTGAGCAAAAATTCTACTTTGTGAGCTACTGACATTAAAGTGGTGAGCGAGCGATTTGGCTGCTGCATAAATTACTTTGCTCTGGAGCCATCCTTCCTGAGCTAAGACAAAAATCTGTGAGCTGGAGGCTGAAAAACTGTAAGCTAGCTCACATTAGCTCAGCTTAGAGGTAACACTGGTGACAACCATCGCCAGGTAAGAGAGTAGCACCACAAAACACTACGGAAGAAGTAAGCTGTCCAAAATGAGGGATTTCCATTGATTCACCCTGAAGGCTTTTGAAAATCTGACGCTGTGCAGGGGGGCAAATGTCCCTAGTGGCGGAAAGTCCCTGTGAAGTCGCAGCTGACTTTCAGGAGCCCTGTAGGGTTTTCAAAGCAAGAGGTATTCAGAGGCCTGTACGTCGGTGTAGCAACCCTGGACTCCCTTGGTGGTCTCCCATCCAATTACTAACCAGGTTGGATCCTGCTTAGCTTCCAAGATGTGATGAAATGGGGCTTACCCGGGCTATCCAGGTTCAGGCTCACTTTCCTTTCACCTCCTAAAATGCAAAGGTCTCTGCATCGTTATTTTGTGTTTTTGGGTGTCTTACGGTATAGACAGTGGCATATAAATATTTAAATACATTAATTAAAATTAATTCAAGAAAGCGTCTTGTCACTAAAACGTTTTTCGTTGTCTGTTGCAGCAAAATCAAACTGGAGTCTTGCTGGGACCTTACAGACCAATCAGCAGGCTCTAGATAGCAAAACCTTATGCCACGATTTAAAAATAAAAATCTGTTCGTTAGGAATCTGTTCACAAAAGAGTGGGCTTCTTAATCTTGCTCTAGCAATCTGAGGGAATTCATGGAAAGCTTACCACGAGTCCTTGTCACATGTATTTTTAATCTGGGATAAGTCAAAATACATTGGAAAGGAAACAAATTGGAGTCGGCACCAAAAAATTGTGCAGATTGGAGGGCTTCTCCTCAGGCGGTTGTCTGAAGAATTATTAGGGGTGCCCAAGGGATTTCTCTGTACTGCTAAATTTCTCTGCTAGGTACCATACATTCCTAGCATATTAGCAGATTTTCCCTGAGGTGACATTTGAGGTGCACCTCAAATCAAGAACATGTGGAATTTTGACAGAAGCAAAAAAAGAGAGAGGATTTTTGTTGGTTCAGAAGAAGCAGAAGCTGCACAAAAAGATTGGATTTATACCCCGTCCTTCATTTGGAGTCTCAGAGCAGCTTACAGTCTCCTTCCCTTCTTCTCCCCACAACAGACACCCTGTAAGGTAGGTGGGGCTGAGAGAACTCAGAGAGAACTGCTCTTGAGAGACCAGCTCTGAGAGAACTTGTGACTGGTCCAAGGTCACCCAGCTGGTTGCAAGCAGAGGCATGGGGAATCAAACCCTGTTCTCCAGATTAGAGTCCACTGCTCTTAACCACTACACCAAACTGGCCTTGTTATCCCATGACTCCACTATGACTCAGAAATTACCTTCTGTTGCCCTGCTTCCAGTGTACAATATGATCAGTAGCGACCATAGTAACTAATCACAGATTTTGATTTGAGATATCACTGCCCTTGGGGGCACTCCGTAATAAACATACATTTTAGCCCAAAAGGGATAATTTCATATCCCACATCCTCAGTTGGAATCCCCTTTTCATAGAGGAAAACACCCAGCTCATTTTAAGAGCCAGTTTGGTGTAGTGGTTAAGTGTGCGGACTCTAATCTGGGAGAACCGGGTTTGATTCCCCACTCCTCCACTTGCACCTGGCTGGATGACCTTGGGCAAGCCATAGCTCTGATAACAGCTGTTCTTGAAAAAGAGCAGTTTCTGTCAGAGCTCTCTCAGCCCCACCTACCTCACAGGGTGTCTGTTGTGGGGAGGGGAAGGGAAAGGAGTTTGTAAGCCGCTCTGAGACATCTTTGGGTAGTGAAGGGCGGGGTATAAATCCAATCTCTTCTTCTTAACTTGGGATGCTTGAGAACTCCCTCCAGTTTGGCTCACAGTGTGTTCACCAGTCACGAACAGGAAGCTGATTATTATTATTCTTTCTTTCTTTCTTTCTTTCTTTCTTTCTTTCTTTCTTTCTTTCAAAGATTTTATTGATTTTTCCAATACTACGGGTCATGGGGAAGGGACACTAATACCCTATCTCTAAATCTAATGGAAACAGGGATTGGAACACTAATACACTGAAACTACTGGAATCGGGGAAGGGACACTAACATCTTAACTCTACATTTTCTAATAGGGAGAGGGGAGGGAGAACTAACATAGTGACACAACCTTGATTACATAGATATGTAGCTCGGTCACCTAGTATTACAAGATTGTTGTTTTATATAAAAGTTATACACAAAGATAATAAGAGTTTGCTTTAGTTGGCTATTTTGCAACAACTGCAATATAAACGATCATCTTGATTTTAGAGTCTTTTCTTCTTGCATTTCTTTGATCTTTGGGGTTTGGGAGCGGCTTCTCCTTTCTCTGATTCCAACATCTCTGAAGAGTTGGAAGAGTTGGAACTAGTGCTTGATGAATCCTGTGAATAGGATTCTCCTTCATCTTCTTCTTCCTCCTCATTAGTTTTTGTCTTCTTTTCTTTCTTACTTTGTGTTGGGTTTAAATATTGGTCCATAAATTTTTTTGCCTTAGGAACAGAGTCAATCTTAATTCTTTTATCCTCATATTTAAAACTCAGTCCTTCAGGGAATGCCCATCGGTAGGGTATTTCCTTTTTTTGTAGAGCAAGAGTGAATTCCCTATAAAGTTTCCTCCGCTTCCTAATTTCAAAGGGAATATCCTTTAAGACTTTTATCTCCTCATTCTTGATTTTCAAGGATTTCCCCTGTGTAGATTTCAGCGCCAGGTCTCTGGTAGATTGCTTCATGAATTTCAAACATATTTCTCCGGGGAGTTTATTTTTCTTTATAAAGTCTGGATAAGTTCTGTAAGCCCAGTCCAGTAGTTCTTCTTGTTTATAATCCATTAATGGTGCAAGAGCTTCTGCTATAAGCTCCTTTAAGTCTTCGTTATTATCTTCAGGGATCCCCTGGAATCGTAGAACATACATGGATCTTTCCAGCTGGAGCTGTATTAGCTGTGTTTTTTGGATGATCTTTCTTTCTCTGCTTCATCCACTCTTTTGTTAATACTCTGTCTGTTTTTCCATTTTTTTTAGCATCTTTTCAGTTGCTGAGGTTCTTTTGTCCATTTGAGTCAATTGCTTCTGTACATTGTCTATTTTGCTGTTGAGGTTAGTTATCTGTTCCATTAGGGGGCGCAGTGCATTCGCTAACAGTGTAGATATATCTGCAGTTACTTCCTGGTTCTGGGAGGAATTCATTGGTTGATTATTTCCGGTCAATGTTTTTTTTCTCCAGCGTCGCTCTCTGCCCTCTCCCAGCCATAATATCAACAAGAAGTAAGTTTTTAAAAACAAAACAAAAGTTAAGCGATTTTAATCAACTTTGTATCTTCATGCAGATTTTGAGTTCGCTTAAATTTTTATGTGCTTGCTTTTGCTTAGAGTATTTTATTTCCGTTTTAAAACTGCTTTGATTTTAGTGGGGGGGGTCTTGATTTTCCCCTCCACCCTTGTTTTGCACTTAGATGCTTCTAATCGCTACCAAGTCGCTTTATTTCACCTGAGCATTGCTTAACTCACGATTTGCAGCCTTGGAGATCTTTAGAAGCATTTTTAAAAGTTTTGACCATGTCCGCTTGTTCAGCAGTCATCTCTGGGCGCCATACTGGCTCTATGGCGACGGTACCTTTCGGGGAAAAGGGTGAGCCTCAATTCCTTGGCCGTCACCTTGGAAGAGGCTCTCCTCAGCTCCCCAGAGACCCTGGGAGAGTCCGGAACGATCTTGGACTCTTCCCGTCAGCCGAGTCTCAGCACACCTCCATCAGAGCGAGACGGGGAGTAACCGAGTAGCGAAACGCTTAAACCAGAAAACCAGGAAGCTGATTTTTCAACAGTCATTTTGACTGTTCATCAACCCATCCATGGCTGTTGCTTGCCTGTGTTCCTTCCTAACTGAGCTGCACAGTGCAGTTGGCTAACTGCACATGCTGATTGTCACACAGTCTGATTGAGTTCTACTGCCCCTTGTCCTGGGTGTGTAACTGTTCCGCTCAACAAGCAGTCGCTTAAACAGACAAATCAAGATTGGTCACAAATTATAGGAACCAGTCTTATATAAGTGTTACATTTTATTAAAATTGCACACTTTGATGTCTTCATTAATGACACCGGTGGCTGCCAGTCTGATAGGTAGAGGGGATCCTAGAACGGGCCATTCGGTCAGTCCGGATCCCAGAGGGAACCTATGGGTGCGGGGGCACTGTAAATAAACCAATCACGGGTGTAGACAAATTAAGATTGGTCACAAATCATAGGAATCAGTGAGAGCCAGTTTGGTGTAGTGGTTAAGTGCGCGGACTCTAATCTGGGAGAACCGGGTTTGATTCCCCACTCCTCCATTTGCACCTGGCTGGATGACCTTGGGCAAGCTGTAGTTCTGATAAGAGCTGTCCTTGAAAAAGAGCAGTTTGTGTCAGAGCTCTCTCAGCCCCACCCACCTCACAGGGTATCTGTTGTGGGGAGGGGAAGGGAAAGGAGTTTGTAAGCCGCTCTGAGACACCTTTGGGTAGTGAAGGGTGGGCTGTAAATCCAATCTCTTCTTCTTCTTATATAAGTGTTACGTTTTATTAAAATTGCACACTTCGATGTCCATCATTAATGTCACCAGTGGCTGCCAGTCTGTTTGAACTGACACCATCCTAGCACATGTGAATTTTTTTCAGAAGTGCAATCCAGACCTGTTTGGCGGCTGTTCAGGGTGAACCGACCATGCTGGGTGATAGGCTCACATCTGAATAACGCTTTCAGACATGGTAAGTTTGGCTGTTAAACATATTCATGGCAATATTCGCAGCGTCCCTGACTGGTACACTGTAAAATGCATTTTGAAACTGGCTAGGTGCTTACACTTTGAGACTATTTTGAAAATATTTTCATTGTCAAAAGCCCAATGGAAGTCAGCAAGCAATCCGTCAGGTTCCTTCGGGTTATTTCAAGCGCTCGCAGTCTCATCAATGACCTTTTTCATCACTGTTCAAATGATGGCTTGATCGCCGGCAGCCAGCTATAGCACAGTCCATCAGGTGCAGCACAAGCAGAGCACAATCGGTTCCTACTAGGAATTACGGAACGGAGGGGAGACAGCCGGAGGGGGAAAGCCTGGAGACACACAGACAGCCAATCAGCCAACATTCAACTCAAAAGGATAAATATTCTTCTTGAAATTAGAGGAGTCGGGAATCAAAAATTAAGAGAAGATCAGAAATTCAGAGAAAATGTTAGCCGCCCTGAGTCTGCCTTGGCGGGGAGGGCAGGATAAATTAAGCAAAGAAATAAATAAAAATTGCTGGCAATGTAGACAACCATGGAGAGAGAGAAAACACAGTTGCAGGTTTTTAGAGACTCACCTATAATGGTCACATTGTAGTTGAGGATGAGGAGTAAAAAGCCTAGTGAATCCCAGGAGTCCATGTCTGAAGCTGGTCACGGGAACCCCCGCCTACAGAAGGGGCATAAGAAGAAGTCCTCAGCCAGGAGGGCAGGAGTCCCTCGGGAGAAAGAAGCATTCAGACCCCAGGCAGGCAGAACCGGGGCTGCTGCGAGGGACTGCGGAGGGGGAAGACTCTCCCCTTGGAGGCACAGCTGAGGCAATGAGAGGCTCAGGGTCCTCCTCCTCCTCCGTGCTGCTCTTTACCTCCAGCTCGACAACTGCAAGGAGACAAAAGGCCAGCGGAATAATCTCTGCCATTGTCGGCTATTCTTACCCACCCGGGGCATTCCAGCCTGGTGAAATTGCTGGGATAGTTCCCTGCTGAAAGAGAAACGGAGCGCTGGGGGAAATCATAGACGCCGCTTTGTTTCCTGGGGTGATAAAAATGGATAATACGTGGGGAAAGAAGATACCCAAAGGACCAAGACTTTGGGGGATCTTTTCTCCCCGGCAGCCTCAGAAGATCCTCCTCCCAGTAGTAGTCCAGACACACAGGAAAAGGACAGGAGCATGAACATTTATAAAGCATGTTCGACTAATCATTGCCATGAACCTGCACATCTTGACATATTTCACTGGGGACACTAGATGAGAAGCATTTAGATACATTTTGAGCTTATTATGCAGTGAAAGAATATATTTGCGAAACCTGAACACACGTTGAATCAAAAGAGAAATACCTCACCTCAGCTAAGCTCTGGATGTATGTAATATTTCACCATAGAACAGCTCGATCAGGAATCCCAAACAAACAACTGATGCTTTTTGGTATTTTGGGTTTCAGCAAGAACATTATTAAGCAGGTTGAATCCAGAAGCAAATCACTGCAGAGTTAAAACCTCTGGGCCGACCTAGAGCAGAAGCTTTCCAGAGCAGTAGTACAGTTGACAGCATGTGAACGCACTTTACTTAGAGAACCGCCATCGATAACAATAGTTTTAAATTGTATTATGCAGTGTTTTAGATATTTTTGTATTGAATATATATTGTTTTAGTGGTTTTATGTGAGCTGCCCTGAGCCCACTTTGGCAGGGAGGGCGGGATAAAAGTCGAAATAATAAATAAATAAAATAAATAAAATGAGAGGTTTGCATCATACCCTTCGGCGAAGAAACACCAGAAAAACTGGAGACAGATTCTGTAGACTGGAGGAGGAACTCCGGCACTGTTCAGCAGACTGGTAGGAGGCTATTTCTTCACTGGTCGTGTAAAAACAAAAACAAAGCTCAAACTGTTTATTCATGGTTACTGAATGACCTGAGTTCTGTGTGTTTTTTTTAATCCATCGAGGACAGAGAGATAGTAGGAAGACAGCCGCAAAAACTGGCAAGAAAAGAGGACCAGACTGAATAGAGGCTAAATTTCAATTAGGGCACGCAGAGCAAAAGGAAAGAGAATGGGGGATGGGTCGTCACGATCCATACTTAAATGGTCCTGCCTAATTGTGATGTTGGGTAGCCCAATTTGTAGTGGTATACTTGGGATCATACTAACATCTCAGGTACATGGCCTTGTCTAACTCCCGAAGCAGTCACTGAAGATTTGAGAAAGTGACTCCAAACATGTGCAGAGTGCCTCTTTTTCTTCACCACTATGCAGTTTCATTCTATCCTCACCAGATGAGAGGGAAGGTTCCAGAGCAGATGGTATAGCTGCATTCTGCATAGCTGAACACGACTCCATCTCTTAATGGCACAGGATACTTAATTTCCCCCTTAGTTAAGTAATTTCAAGCTCTACCCAATGGCAGTTTCCTAATAAACCAATTATGATCTTTAAAGTTGGCCCATTTGCACCAAACTGGACCAGAACCAACTCCCCCCTCACAATGGCTGCAGAGCTTCCATGAAAAATATAACCTTCTTCCAAAATATACTCTACTGTAATATATTTGCATTTCGTCAAACTATTAATGAGATCCTCTAGAGCTTTGTTTCCTGGCCTGGATAGCCCAGGCTAGCTGGATATCAGATCTTGGAAGCTGAGAAGGGTTGTCCTTGGTCAGTATTTGGATGGGAGACCACCAAGGAATAGCAGGGTCTGGAGCCAGAAGCAAGCAATGATGGCAAAACCACCTCTGAATGTCTCTTGCCTTTAAGACCCTAAGGGGCCACCATAAGTCAGCCGTGACTTTATGCCCCCCCCAATAGCTTTGAAGTTGAGTACCATCAAGGAAGAGGAGGAGAAAGGAACACAGGGTTTCCAACCTCCAGGTGGGGCCTTGAGATCTCCTGGAATTACAATCTCCAGACTACAGAGACCAGTTCCCCTGGAGAAAATGGTGGCTTTGGAGGGTGGACTCTATGCCATTATATCCCTCTTAGATCCCTCCCCTTCCAAATTCATGCCCTTCCAAGGCTCTGCCCCCAAATTCCCTGGATTTTTCCATCTTGTGGTTGAGAACCTGATGGGAGGAGATCACATGTAGGCCAGAAAGGGTAAGGTCTCCAATACGATGCAAGGACAGAATTCTTTGCACTAAGGAGACTTCTGCATGAGGAAAGGAATATTGATGTCTGTGTGTACTCTTCGCATAAGCAATCCACATTACCTAACAAGCAACGCTTAATTCTGCAGTCTGAATCAAGTGTGTAAATCATGTTGATTTGCATAGAGTTGCATGCCTGTTGTGCAGTTTTTACCTGTTTTGCACAATTTGTTCTTGTTTTGCTAATTACGGGGAGCTGTACTACCGAAGATAAAAAATAGGGCCAAGGCCGATGGTGCAAAATCAGGTAAAAGTATAATTTATTACTCAAATGTCCAAAAATTCCCTATGTGTTTCACCAACAGGCTTCGTCAGGGGAACCTATCTATCTATATATCTAATAGCCAAGTCGCCCCCTGGTGTGTGGATAGCTAAATCCGCGCACCTGGGGCACCTGGGGGGGAGGGGGAGTTTTGTGCACACGTGGGGTGGTCCCCAGGTGTGCACAAAAATCTGAAAAGTTAAAAAAAACCGGGGGGGTACTTAAATCCCCCCAAAACTGACAGAGCGTTCCCTGCGCATGCACAGGGAACGCTCTGCAGCCGGCCTCGCTGTCACCGCCGCCTCTAAACCAGCCGGCCGGACCCGTGAGAGGAAGGGAGGGCGTGAGGCCCGGCCGGCTGCAAGCCATTGGCCCTCGCTTGGGGGGGGGGGGCAGCCAGCCTC
>NW_015176060.1:77305-91801 GCF_001447785.1 Gekko japonicus | reverse complement strand
TCACAGAGTCCACCCTCCAAAACATCCATTTTCTCCATGGGAAGTTATCTCTGTAGTCTGGAGATGAGCAGTAATTCCAGGCATCCCCAGGTCCCACCTGGAGGCTGGCATCCCTAGGCAGCACCCTCTGGGTGACTTGATACCACCTGATTTGCATGATTCAAGTAGGCCCAGCTGCTTGCTACGGTTCATCAGCAGCCACCCTATGAAAGCCAGTGTGATGTAACAGTTAGAGCTTCAGAGTAGGGTCTGTGAGACCCAGGTTCAGATCCCCATCTTGCAGTGGAAGCTGACTGTGTGATTTTGGACCAGTCACATACTTTCAGCCTAGCCAACCTCACAGGGTTGTTGTGCAGATAAAAAGGAGGAGAGAATAATGTAAGCTGCTTTGGACCCCACTGTGGAGAAAGACTGTAGCTTTCCTAGGTAGAGGCTGTGGGGGAGGAGTGTGGAGATGGAAAGTTGAAGACAGAGAGGCAGATAAAGGTAGGTTGGCTGTTGGGTGGGAAGGAAATTGTGTTGCCAACTCCAGGTTGACAAATTCCTGGACATTTGAGGGGTAGAGCCTGGGGAGGGTGGGATTTGAGGAGGGGAGAAACTACAAACCAGTATAATGCCATAGACTCCAACCTCCAAACCATACATGGAGGAGAGAGAGAAAGAAGGGGGGGCAGAAGGGAGAAAAGAGTGTGAGTGAGGTAGGGGGAGACAGGAGGAAGCAAAGGCGTGAGGAATAGGATAACCATCCCGCAAGTTTCTTGCGGGTCCCCACTTGTAATATATATAATAACAACACTGAGTTTACTTAAGGATAACATCAGTCACATACAAAACCGCTAGAGCTTATTTTGTCCTTGAGATTGCATGAGATCTGGATAGCGCAGGCAAGCCTGATCTCCTCAGACCTTGGAAGCTAAGCAGGGCCGACCCTGGCCAAGTACTCGGAAGGGAGACCTCCAAGTAATACCTGGGCTGGAATGCAGAGGCAGGCAAGCATCCTACCCTCATTAGGGGTCGCCAGAAGTCACGATGACTTCCAGGGGAACAGGAAACACACACATACATACACAAACAAAAAAAACCCTACTAAAAAAAGAGATTACATGAGGAAGAGAAACTCCTTGTAAAGACCAGAGATAAAACAAGGCTGTCCAGCACTCAACAGCTTTTGCCTAAAACTGAAAGAAATCTTTTTTCTGTGCCTAAACAAATGTTACCAACCTGTTCGTCTTGCAGTAGTCCTTCAAAAAGAGTGAAAGATCAGTAGGCAATTGTCACCGGAAGAACTTTATTATATTCTGGCTATAATCTCTCCTGTTTTTATTACAGAAACAGATGCAGTCTTTAACTCTTTAGGTGTCAGTGTCTGAGTCGAACAATCCAATCTGCTTCTTTCTTCAGTAGCAGCCTTTCATTTTTACGGGTTAATTTCTGCACAATCCAAAAAATAAAAAATAAAATCAGAGGGACCATATGCCCACTTTCAACAAAATACTTAGCCAATGATTGCCCGGAGGTATGGGCTAGGGTGTCATCAATATGCAGATGACACCCAGCTCTATTTGATGTTGGGCGGCCAGTCGGACTCCAACCCAGAAGATCTGCACCGGGCTTTACAAGCCGCGGCTGGGTGGCTCAGACGGAGCAGGCTGAAATTAAACCCGGGCAAAGACGAAGGTCCTGTGCTTGAGTTGGACCGGGATTAGGGCTCCCGCTTCTGACCTTCGATGGGGCACCTCTGGTGCCAGCTTCGGAGGTTAGGAGTTTGGGAGTGCTCCTGGATCCCTCCTTAACGATGGAGGCCCAGGTGGCAGCCACTGCCACATCGGCCTTTTATAATCTTCGGCTGGTACGGCAGTTGGTTCCTTTCCTCGACCGTAATGACTTAGCCACAGTGATCCATGCGACGGTCACCTCGAGGCTAGACTACTGTAATGCTCTCTACGTGGGGTTGCCTCTGTCGCAAATCTGGAAGCTACAGTTGGTGCAGAATGCTGCGGCCAGACTGTTGGTGGGCGCCCCTAGGTGGGAGCACACCCGACCTGTACTGAAAGCGCTCCACTGGCTGCCTATAGCATACCGGATTCGCTTCAAAGTGCTGATGCTTACCTTTAAAGCTCTACAGGGCCAGGGTCCAACATACCTGAGGGACTGCATTTCCCCACATATTCCCCAAAGAGCACTTCGGTCGGGGTCACAACACCGACTGGTGACCCCGGGCCCCAAGGAGGCCAGGCTTGCAACAACAAGGGCCAGGTCCTTTTCAGTGGTGGCTCCTACCTGGTGGAATGAGTTCCCAGAGGAGATCAGGGCCCTGCAGGACCTCGTGCAGTTCCGCAGGGCCTGTAAGACAGAGCCCTTCCACCAGGCTTTCGAGTAGGAGCCGCCACTGCCACTACCACCACCACCACCACCACCACCGCTCCAGTACAGAGTGATACCGCCGTAGGGCCAGGTAACATCCATCTACGGCCCTAGTCCTCCCCTTCTGCTTTGCAAGAGGTAAGGGGGTTTTATCTTTGCATTCGATGATATTGAATTTTATCTGTTTTATCTATTTTATATATTGTATGTACTGTGTGCCGTCTGTAAGCCGCCCTGAGCCCGTTCACGGGGAGGGCAGGGTATAAATACAATTAAATAAATAAATAAATGATGCACTTGTTCTTTTCAATTTTATATTACCTTTGCATTCTGCTATGCATGTTCTCAAGTTTCTAGTTGTTTTTCCAACATAAAGCTTTTTACAGGGGCATCGAATGATATATATCTAACCTGTGTAGTGTTACATGTTGTAAAATCCTTTAGTATGTATTACCTAGAGGGTTGATAAAGTATTTCATATTACATGTTAATTTACAACAATCACAATTTCCACAGGCAAAATGTCCCTGAGGAGGATTAGGACCAGATAGAACTGTTTGTTGACTAACACATTTGTTACTATGAACTAAATGTTTGCTCAGAATTTTGGTTCCCCTAAAAGCAATCATAGGTATTTTTTAATGACATAAAAGAATATTCTCTAGCAAAAAACAATTCTTGTAGATAACTCTTTTTTAGACCCACACTTATATTGTTGTAGGAATTTATGTTCATGCATAATTACTTCCTATGGCAAGGAGAAAACTGCTTGTGATCAGATTATATGCAGGCATTCCTATAATAATGTAAGTAGTAAAGTAATAAAAAGTAATTTAAAAATACAGGACAATGAAACCCATATTTTGTCCACTGGAAATTTTACCCCAGCTTTCAGCCTTCTTCTCCTCTTCTTTTTATCCTCACAACAACTCTGCGAGGTGGGTTAGACCGAGAGTGAGCTGTTGGCCTCTGTGTCTTCAATGACTTGCTACTGATCTAGTCAAGTTCCACTGAAAAATGTTGTGTTTGCGGAGATACAGAAGTATTGGCAGAAGTCCTATCTGTTGATGATGCATCTGCACATTCATGTTATCACTTGATACTGCGGTTTCCACATCATGAACATGCTTCAAGTGCCGTATGGATCACTAGTGGAGAATCTCTCCACACCATGTTAGAATAGGTAGGACTTGTGTGAATTTTTATTGTGTTATGGTTTACCCCTGAAATTTACCTGGAATAGGACGGTAGTGTCTTAACACTTCCCCCCAATAAATTAATGCATAATGATTTTTGGGACATTCTCCTGGTATGAAATTCACCATCTTTCCTTGACTATGACAACTAGAATCAGATTTTTGACTTTAGGAGACACTCAAATCTGGCTAACAGGACCATGCGGCCCCCCTCTGTTCTCTTAGAATGGAGGCAGGGACTCAGCCTCCACCCCCTAGGACAGAACTGACTTCCCAATCTTTTGAAGTGCAGGAGCTCCTAGAGTTGCTGACACCTCCCCTGAATAAACCACCCCTAGTGGTTGCTGAATAAACCACCCCTAGGAACTCTAATTGGTTGAGTGGCACCAAGGAAGTACAGTCCCATGTAGTCAGGGAACACATGGCTTGCCACACATGCTGACACACAGGCTGCCTGGCATGTGGTATGCGCCAATGCTGGGAAAGGCTGGGTGATGGTGGTGGGGGAGTCCATGAAGATGTCTGAATCAAAACAGGTGTCCTTGGATAGCTGAGGTTTGAGAATTACAAATGTTTTGTGCTCTTGAGTAATTCCCCTTTCCAAGCCCTGAGTTTAAGAAGAAGAAGAAGAAGAAGAAGAAGAAGAGATTGGATTTATACCCCACCCTTCACTTGGAGTCTCAGAGTGGCTTACAAACTCCTTTCCCCTCCCCTCCCCACAACAGACACCCTGGAAGGTAGGTGGGGCTGAGAGAGCTCTTGACAGAAACTGCTCTTTTTCAAGAACAGCTGTGCCAGAGCTATGGCTTGCCCAAGGTCATCCAGCAGCTGCAAGTAGAGAAGTGGGGAATCAAACACACACTTAACCACTACACCAAACTGGTAACCCATTAAGACCCTTTGTTACATCTGTTCCCCACCTGTCCTCCTTTGAATTCTGCATGGTGTGCCCGGCAGTCTCAGGCAGCTCAACTTCTAGCACCGGCTGAGCTTGGACTTGCTGAGCTGCAGCAAGGCTGCTTCATCCTGCATGTAGTGTAGACCACACCCCAACCCTCTACTTTAACTCTCTTGTTCTGGTCAAGTTTCTTATGCATTAACTCACAGCACAGAAGCTGGAGATGCCAAATACAACCAGCTGCTAAATTCACTTGCATACCTTGCAGTGATTTGGGGGATGAGTGGAATGCAGAATCAATGTGAAAGCCAGTGTGGCGTAGTGCTTAAGAGTGGTGGACTCTAATCTAGAGAACCGGGTTTGATTCTCCAGTCCTCCATATATAGTCAGTTCTCTCAGAACTCTCTCAGCCTGACCTACCTCACAAGGTGCTTGTTGTGGGGAGAGGAAGGGAAGGCGATTGTAATCTGCTTTGAGACATGACGCTTGCTGGTTGACCTTGGGACAGTCACCGTTCTCTCAGAACGCTCCCAGCCCCTCCTACCTCACAAGGTGCCTGTTGTGGGGAGAGGAAAGGAAGGTGATTGTAAGTTGCTTTGAGACATGAGGCCTGCTGGGTGACCTTGGGCCAGTCACCGTTCTCTCAGAAATCTCCCAGCCCCTCCTACCTCACAGGTGCCTGTTGTGGTGAGAGGAAGGGAAGGCGATTGTAAGCCACTTTGAGACACATGAGGCCTGCTGGGTGACCTTGGGCCAGTCACCGTTCTCTCAGAACTCTCCCCGCCTGACCTACCTCACAAGGTGCCTGTTGCAGGGAGAGGAAGGGAAGGTGATTGATCGTAAGCCGCTTTGAAACCCCTTAAGGTAGAGAAAGGCGGGGTCTAAAAACCACCTCTTCTTCTTCTTCTGAGCATGGTCTGAAATCTTCACACTGGCCACTCTGCAAAGGGCAATAGTGAACATGCAGTGATGCTGGCTATCCAGAGCTGCAACATTTGGAGTGCTTCATGTCAGAAACAGAAAAATGGTTGGGGAACTTTTTGAGCAGGTTCTGGAAGAAGGCATGACTGTTAGCAGAAGGAGGCCAGCGGAATAGTCAGGAAATCTAGATGAAAACAGATGCAGTGGTTTCTCTCATTCTCCCCTCTCTTCCTTTCACCTTCGTTTTATCGCTTTCTATTCTCTCTCCTTGGTAACGTTTCTGTTCTCCGAGTGGACATAGGAAGCTGCCTTATAGCCCGTGAGACTATCTGTTCATCTCTAACTCCATCTAGTCTGTTCTGACTGGCAGCAGGTAGAGAAAGATCCTTCAGCTCAACTGAATTTGTAACTTTTTGCATGAAAAGCGTATGTTTTACTCTCATGGGTGAAGAAGGGATTGGAAATGGATGAAGGGTCATATTTGTTGCTGTGGAGACTTGAATAGAAACCTGCTTTAGAGCCCAAAACAGTTTTTTAAAAAAACAAACAAACCTCTCCCCAGCACTGGAAAATTGTACTTTACTAATCTAATATTAGGGTCAAGTAGAACCCATTTACAACACTTTTAATGAGATATATTTGATAATGACTGGTTTAATATTTTAAAACTTATTAAGAATCCTTGCTTGTTCTGATGTTTCTTGAATTTTTGGTGTATTAAGTACTACTACTCACCCAGATTTGCTTGTGATTGGTAGTTCCCCACATTTTCTTACCTTACACCTACCAAGGGAGGATGCTTGAAAAGAATCTTAATCACAGCCCATTGACTGCTGTGTCTTGAGGCCCCGATCTGCTGCAGCTGCACACGTGAACTAGGGTGAGTGATGCAGAGAAGGACAGGAGTGCCTTGACAGCTTCCATTATAGTCCCTTTAATTGCTAAAAGAAGAGAAGCTGCTATTCAATGTGCATGTTAAAATTCAGAAGCAGTTTGTCTCCTCCACATGTGATGAGCACTTGAAAATGATATTCAGGTTTTCAGCATTTTTGTTAACGTTTTCATTGTAATCTTGGGAACCAAAGAATGGAACTGACACAGTGCTACTCTTAACAAGAGTTATGCCTTTCTGAGTCCATTGAAGATAATGTGTCTAGAAGGCTGCAGTTCTGTTTAGGACTGAGCTGTTAGTGTCAGTAACGACCCACTATAAAGACAGCATCCCCCCAACCCTCAAAGAAGCTGATACAACTTTTCTGGATTCCAGATGTCCTGACCGTGTGAATGAAAAGTGCTGAATTACTCTCATCTCCCTGTCAAGTGCATATCATGCCCAACACAGAACTGCTGAAAAAAGCATCCCTGGGCAACTTTTTTCTCCCTGCCTGCTAGTGAAGAGGAATACTGATCAATGCTGTTGTCGTGTTGTATTTTCCTGGCCCTCCACCTCTTTGGTTGCCGCTGGTGGAAACACATTAAAGAAATCCTGTGATGGGGCAAGGGACTGGCACTTGGATTCCACTTTTTGGCATCATCCCACTTTTGGGCATAGTTTTATGTTAATGCAGAGGATGTGTGTGGAGAGAGTTTTCATCACTGGGACTTTTAGATGGCAGCGCTTCCTAGGTTTCCATTTCCTGTAACTGTCCCCACTGCCGTCCTTCTAATGTTGAATGATATCCTCTGAAACCAAGTAGGTTAGCAGTCCACAACTGTAAATTACAGGTGCGTGTGCGCCTCCTAAATACAACTTCTTTTCAGAGTTTAGTAAAGAGAGTGAATTTCACCCCTTGTACCAGCAGAGGGCACCACAAACGGTCTTGTATCATTGATCTATGAATGTGTGAGAGAATTTAGGACATGACCTCCTATTCTAGGGAATCATGAACCCTATCAGTCGTTTCCTGCTGTTTGCTATTAGACCGAAGAAATAGTCTGTGATAATTCTTTTGACCCTAGCACCTGCAAGCAGATGCCCTCTAAGTAAATTTTTCATGTGGATTGTGCATCGTTCTGTTTAATTATGCAGTAGCATTTTGAAGATGATCGTTCCCCTTACCGTGTTTTGTAGTAACGATATGAATGTATCCATTTCAGCTAAGGCAGCTGCGGCCCTAAAAACGGTCCATGTCTTTTTAATGCAGGAAAAGATTCCATCATCTGGTTGTGGCTCTTACTACCGCAACTAGTTACAAGTGCAGGTAAACACCTACAGAGATTGTGCATACCTCTCAGCACTGGCAGGGAGAGAAAATCCAACTTTTTTCATTATATTTTACCGTATCCTGAAATAGCCCTTCCCACAAAGATTCCCTGTGGCTTTGGCCACTCTTGATACTACAAGCATATTAAAGTTTGAGTCCAGTGGGGCACCTTTAAGACCAACAAAGTTTTATTCAAGGTACAAGGTTTCGTGTGCATCAGCATCTGAGGAAGTGTGTTTGCAAATGAAAGCTTATAACTTGAATAAAACTTTGTTGGTCTTAAAGGTGCCACTGGAACTAAAACTTTGTTCCACTGCTTCAGACCAGCATGGCTACCCCACCAGAATCTACAAGCATAATAAAGTATTTGAACTATATAAACATTTTAAAATCCAAAATGTGGTACCACTGATTGACAATAGCTGGATTAACCTACTTTGGAGAGAAAGGAAACAGATAGAAAATTGATTATTTTGGTATCTTACTAAGGATTCTGGAGGGATAGCCATGTCACTCTGTTGCAGCCAAATTAAACAGGAATCCCATGACCCTTTAAAGACCAATGCAGTTTATTCCAGCATGTCTTGGTGAGTCAGAGTTCACTTCATCCAATGCAGAAGGTTTAAATCCATTGGGTTGATTTATATACACAACAGACACCCTCCTTTTTGTTATTATATCTATAAATCATCCCGATAGATTTAAATCTCATCCATCGGATGAAGTGAACTATGACTCACCAAGATTTACGCTGGAATAAATTGCATTGGTGTTTAAGGCACTGCTTTTTAATTTTACAGACTAACAGTTGGTTCAAACATGACAAAATCCACTTTGTACAGGAAATCCTGCATGTTGATTGTCATACAAGGTCCAGCAATTCACAGGTTTTGCTATACATACATACAGGGAAACCAAAATTGGGTACAGCTTTGCGACACGTGCACGTACACAGCAAAATATATACATGTAGAATAACTATATCTGACAACTGATATACTTGGCTGAGTTCACCGCTGCATGAAATTTAGTAAGCCAAAGTTTTCTTAATTTAGCTTTAGCTTGTAGCGTTTAATTTCCTGTTTGGCCAGGGGATGGCACTGCTAGCTAACTCTTCTTAATGATAGGATTTCCAACCTCCCCCCACTTTTGTAACTTTTTGTTATCTTTCTGTTCTGAAATTCCCGTTAATTTTTAAGTGCAACTTGTCACTAAAGTGTAATTTAAATACTTCAAACAACACAGGCAGAAACATTTTCCTGTTGCAAAATGACAGATGTGGAAAGGAACTGGGTTGTGAAGTCTGATTTCAAATAACCTGTTTTGTGGGGGATTTAATGTGACCCCCCCCCTAAATTCCCTTGATACAATCTGAGATGACTTCCCCAACACTGCCATGAATTTCCTTAGATTTCTGGATAAAGGAATGGAAACGTATCTGGCACCAAACAGCCCCAGCTACCCCATGAACTTGCCCAAAACAGCTGTAGTTGGTTCTTATGTATTGTCGTGTAGCCCCATCTGCTTCCTGGAGGGAAGAAAAACAGTTTTGCAATTATCTATGAGGGCTCTTAACTCACCCATAACCCCAGCCTCACCAGTAAAGGTGATTTCACATGTTGTATTACTGCATAGTTGCCACTGTGGAACTTAACACTATGCAGGTACGTTGTTTTGCCACTGTGGAACTTAACACTATGCAGGGATGCTGTGTATATAACCGTAAGCAACAATTTCAGGCATTTCACGTGTGTCTTTTTTTGCATACAAGATCTATTTTTCCACTATATGCATACTGGACCAATAGGAACCTTTCCCACAATTGCACAGCAATCCTAAACAGAGGCTGCGGTCACCCACGCTGAATAATCCACTTTCAATGCACTTTCCAACTGGATTTTGCCAGTTCACACAACAAAATCCCAGTTGCAAAGTGCACTGAAAGTGTATTATTTAGTGTGTGTGACCATAGCCAGTGTAAGCCCATTGACTTCTTCAGTGGACTTAGAAAGGGGTATAACTTTCTTTAGGAATGCACCATTAGGGTTATAATGGGACCTGGTTTTCTGTTGCAGATGCACACTGTTAAACATTTATCTTGCCTGCAAAAGGTTACATGTGACATAGCTGTTAAACTGAAACACATTCTGCAAAAATCAGGTAGAGTCCCCTGTCTTTGACATCAGTACATTGAGCTGAGAATGAAATCTCTACTAAACATATCTGAGGAATGACCTGAGTATAATAGGGTAACAAGTTTTAACGTTTCTGAATTTCTCCAAGCAGAATCATGAGATTTGTTTCTGTGGTGTTAAAAAAGGTTTCTGCAGCACTGAAGTGACTCTTTCTTTCTCAGCCCCACAGGACGTCGATATGACACACAGGAACCATTCACCTTGAAGAGAACGGAGGGTTTTGCTAAGTGCTTTTAATTGCTAGAAAACACACAGCCTAAGCTACCCACTGCCTTGACAAGTCAAAGCAACGGCTTTCACTCCCCCGCCCCCTCCAACTCCCCCCCTTTTTTTGCTGACTAGGCTATTTTACCTCAGCAGGTTGTGTCCTGCTTCAGCAGCTGAAATCACACTCAAGCCAACAAACTCTTGGAGAAAAACACAAAAGGGAACTCACTTTTCAACTGGAGTTTTCCCCTTTACGCTTCTCAGGCAAGAGAGAATCCATCTGTTTCAGAGCTGGACAGAATACCGCATTGTCCGGGGGACCAGCCCCCCCCCCGATCCTCTCTCAACCTCAGTTTTTAAAATCCTATTGCTTGTGACTTGTTGAGGGGAGACTATGGTACCCAGTCAGTTGTTCATGTACTGAAACTTTATATTAAAATACACTTTACGTATGCCTAATTTAACATTATCAGAGCTACATATCTTAAATTCTAAACTGGGGTGGGGGGTTCTGCCTCCACCAGGGACAGCAGATGCTAGAAATCTGGATAGATTTCTCCATTTCCCCTCATTTTGTATAGAGTTTCCCCATCACCTCTACCATAGCTGCTGAATAGCTCAGTTATTAAACAAAACAGTGACTACCAAGAGGTTCTTCACTGCTAAATAATTCAGTTTAATTTTTTTAAAAAAGTTATCCATAGTCTCAACAGAAGTTGTAGGCACAAAAACTCTCACAGAGTTTTTCGTACTCTGAAACCTTGATTTTAAAAACTCAGGACAGTGCCAAGATTCTAAGCAGTGAAACCTTAGGGGGAAAAAATACAAAGCAAACCCCCAAACCAGACAACTTCTGGTTCATAATAGATGTTCTTTGGTTCAATTAGCTGCCCAAGAGAAGAGTTTAGGAATACAATTGTTCCACAAAGAGAAATGCTTTAAATTGGGGCAATTGTAAGTAGACCACCTGTAGAGTATTCATGGGCCTTTTTTGTCCCCCTCACTATAATACTCTAACCTTGGGCCTTACTGCCCGCGGTCTGGCTAACAATGCCAGGAAAAGCTGTTTAAAAGACTGGTCCCCCCTTTTCCTCTGGTGTTCACTAACTGTTACAAGTCTCCCTCTTTTTTTTAAAAAAAAAAGTCCCACATTCTTTTAATTGAAGAACTTTGAGGCTCCACAGTGGCCAATTGGCCTGCAACAAGAGAAACTGGGCATGAGGAGATTTTCTCTCTCTCAAAAAAACCCCTATACAGACTATACACATTTAGAGAAGAGAAAAGATCAAAGTTTTTGCCAGACTCAAAAGGAACCGAGATCCCTACAGATTAACCCTATTCATTTAGTTCCCCTTAAAAAAGGAAAGATGTTCTGAGCCTATTTGGGGTAGACAGGTAAAAAGTTCAATCCCTTTCGAAAGCAATTCTGTTAATTCTTACCGCCTTCTACTCCAAATCAATTAGCTTTAGCCTTGACAGAAGGACAATCTCTTCCCCCAGAAGGGGAGATATTTGATGTACAGAAGTATGAAAGGTTAACATCACACTATCCCTAAATCCATTTTTTAAAAAGAGCTTCTGACAACTCTCATCTTTACTTTCTTATCGTAAAAACAACTTTTTAACTCCCCCCCCCGCCTGCTGAAACAGCAGGTGCTTACCAAAACAAGCATAGACAACCCACGGGAAACGTAGCCGCATTCCTAAAGTAACATTCATTTGGCAGGAGTCATAATAAAGCATGTGGGAGATTAATGCCCAATCCTTGTTTTGTTTCGCTTATTACCCAGCAATGAGCTGAAGAGATACAGTGGTACCACGTTAAGGCTACAGAGCACTTGCTCCAAAGGAGTCCCATTCAAGTGTACATATTTCTGGATAGTACCCTTGGAATGGCAACATTTTTTTAAAGAACTAATGTAATAATGATCTACAGCAACTCAGGGATTGGAGGAGTCGAGCTTCACGCCTATTAAAATCACAGCCCAAGGCCAGACTCCGTCACCACCCATCACTCCTGTAGTTCTCAAGGGTTTTTAAGTGGGCCTATTCTAAGCAAACCTGAAGCCTCTTGGGTTTGCTAGTGGCAAACCGCTTCACAGTGTGGTCCTAAACAAGAGTGACACTCTTCCAAACTTCAAGTGATTTTAGAAACCTGTTAACTCTCCTTAGGATGGCACTGTCGGTCAGTCTGTCCCCCCACCCCAGACCAGTCCAGCTCTTTCAAGCCTTGTCTCACTTGCCACAACACTGCAGTCCAAATCTGAAGGCATGCTCTGTACCCCCAGTTCTAGTTTCTCAGACATTTCCCAGGACTTAAAAGCTGTATTCTAAGATCACACCTCAAACTTCAGGAATCAAGCCACAGAATAAGCAGGGCAGCAAGAGGGGGGTTGGTGGTACCCCTTCCAAAACATAATCATTTATCATTATTTTATTGACAAAATAGAATATTCAAATATTTGCTCTTGGGCGAGAAGGGAGGGCGCGTGTGCGTGTGGAGGGGGTAAGCCTCTAAACTCTTTTCTTTACAAAAAAAATGTACAGACTGTATAGCATTTGGATATATACATATCTTACACGTTTTGTACAAGGTACCAAATAATTATATAAATACATCCTTTAACATAAGAAACCCGTATTTATTTGGGGTATATAATTAAGACATAGGTTTGATTGTGTTTAAGGCATCTGCCAGTTTGTTTGTTTTTTAAGTTTAAAACTCTTCCCAGCCCTGCAGTCCTATCAGGCAGCTATTTCCAAGCCGGTTCTGAAGAAGGGGGGGGGGAGCACACGGAGATGCCCCGGTTCAAAAAGGGTGTGTGCACAGGCATGCGCTGGGGGGCGTCTCTGGCTAGCCCAAGGAGAGGCTTAGAAAAGTTCTTGTATGTAAAGACTTCCCATTCTCTCCACAGAGTGAGCTGGTGCCTTGAAGTAAGCGGCTGGCTGGCTCTCCCCGCACACAGACGAAAGGCCTGAAAGGGAGCTGGGCACTGGGGGCCTCCAGCAGCTGCTTTGTTCTGCCCACGGGAAGGCCATTAGGAAGTTCATTAGTGAAGGGGGAGGGGTGGTCCAGTTAGCTGCATCCCCCTCCTCCTCCTCCCCGGCAATCCAGGCCTTTCTCCTTTACACCTGGGACAAGGGCATCTGTTTGGGGTACGAAACAGAGCTGGCAGTACCCGACCTCCACGTCAAGCCCGTGCTCACGTCACTGTACATGGACCCCCCTCCACCGCCCAGTCCTCCCACGGCAGCTGCAGTCACCAGGCCCCCTCCGCCACCGCCAACCGCTCCCAGGCTCCCGGCCGCAGCCGCCGCAGTCCCTTTGCTGGCCCAGCAGCAGCGGGTGCAGAGGGCCTTCCAGGACTCAAGAGTCTTCCCAGACCAGACCCACACTCCAGAAGTGATGCCCACCACGAGGCACATAAAGTACTTGAGCATAAAGACCGCGTAGTCCGGGCGGCGGGCCTGGTCAGGCTGCTGGTCCCGGAGGCAGGGGCAGTTGTGGGTGGCCTCCCAGCGGGGGCGGTTGTGCTGTTCGTAGAAGAGGCAGGCCACCACGCTGGCGGCAGGCACCGTGTAGAGCACCGTGAAGAGGCCCAGGCGGATCATGAGCTTCTCCAGCTTGTGCGTCTTGGTCGGGCCCCCTTGCTGCTTGATGACGCTCCGGATGCGGAAGAGCTTTTTTGACACGAACCCGGCCAGCAGAAACATGGAGCCGATGGCCAAGTAGATGAGCAAGGGGGCCAGCACGAAGCCACGCTGGTTCTCCAGGCTCTGGTTGCCCACATAGCAGATGCCCGCCACGGGATCCCCATCCACAGAACTGAGCGCCAGCACAGCAATGGACTTGACGCTGGGCAGCAGCCAAGCCGCCAAGTGGAAGTACTGCGCGTAGCCCGCAATGGCCTCGTTGCCCCACTTCATGCCAGCTGCCAGGAACCAAGTGAGGGAGAGGATGACCCACCAGATGGAGCTGGCCATGCCAAAAAAGTACACCAGCAGGAAGACCACAGTGCAGAGGGCGGGGCCTGTACTCTCGTAGCGCACGTGCTCTGCCACGGCCAGCTCGGGCTGCAGCTCGCCAGCGCCCCCTGCCGCCCCACGCCGCCGCCCCGCCGCTGCAAGCCACCTTTTCGTGGCCGGCCACCAGGCGCACCAAGTAGCCCAGCGAGACGAAGAGGTAGCAGGCGGCCAGGAAGATGATGGGCCGCTCCGGGTACTTGAAGCGCTCCATGTCGATGAGGAAGGTGGAGACGGTGGCGAAGGTGGAGATGAAGCAGAGGATGGACCACAGGCCGATCCAGAAGGCGGTGAAGGCGCGCTCGTCCGGGCTGAAGTAGGGGTTGTGGCAGGGCAGGGCGCAGTTGGCGATCTGGCCCGTCTTGACCCGGTTGTACAGCGGGTGGCGCTCGCTGGAGACCGACACCATGGGCGCCCGGCACTGGCAGCCCGGCTCGCAGGGGGCCGGCGGGCGGGCCTTGCGGAGGGGCGGCTCGGCGGGCGGCGGT
>NW_015176060.1:71300-77165 GCF_001447785.1 Gekko japonicus | reverse complement strand
CCTGGCCGCGCCTCCTCCTCCTCCGCCGGGCTTGCGGGGCGGGGGCTTGGGCTGGGGGGCCGGCGGGGCGGCGGTGGCGAGCTCGGTGCGGTTGTAGTCCATGCAGAGCGTGTCCGGGTTGCCCTGCTCGGGGAGGCGGTCGCAGCGCATGCGGTCGGGCCAGGCGAAGCCGTACTGGCGCATGAGCGGGGCGCAGCCGGCCTTGGCCCGCTGGCACACGCTGCGGCAGGGCGGGAGCGGCTTCTTGTAGTCCTCCAGGCAGATGGGCGTGTACATGCTGCACAGGAAGAAGCGCAGGTCGGCCGAGCACTGGATCTCCACCAGCGGCCAGAACTGGTGCACCTCCAGGCCCGCCTCGTCCTGCGTGTCGTGGTTGAACTGGTTGGGCATGTAGGTGTAGTTGTAGCCGATGCCTTTGCACAGCGGCACCGTGACTGCAGGAGGGAGATTACATATCTGAATGATTCCATGTGAATAGCTTTCTCTGTTGGAAAATAGTTTGTATGGGTATATAGTGTATGCAGGTATTACACTGATGAGATCCTTTAGAATCTTGTAACACTTATGTCAGAAAAGAGTACTGCGGAACAAGCAATATACAGAGATAGCAGTTTGAACAAGGACAGCCTCAGAAGCACATCACAGCTGCTCCTGAGATTGACAAAAACACTGAGCCAAATTAGCTGGGATGGGCATCCCCAAGTTCATCCTGGGAGGACGCCACTATTTTAAAGAGTGTGCTCCCACCTTGTAATTCCTTTAAACTGAACCGTGGGGTCCCAATTCTGGTTGGGACCACCATGGCCCGATGGGGGTGGATTCTACTCACCACCCATGCCATTTTTCCAGCCCCAAATGGCACTGCGGGGGGGGGGGAGTGTTGGTAGAGGTTCTAAGGTCACATGGGAACGAAGGAGATTCTAAGGTGGCTATAGAGTTCACAAGTCTCTCTCAGAAGCAGAGGTGCCTACAATGATCTCTAGCATTATATTTTAGAAGTGGAGGCCCGCAACAAAATGTTGCGTACTGTGTTGTAGTTTATTTTTAAGTTGTAGTTGTAATCGCTGTTCCCCCCCTCCGTTCCTGGAGCTGCCACCTGAGAGGTCTGGCGGGCGGCGGAGGAGGCAGCGAGAGGCGCCACCGTCCCCTTCTTCATACAACTTCGCCCTCTCTCCAGCTCCAGCAGCGCCAATCCAGTGGCCACGCTCTCAAGGCTATTTATTCCGAGGGCGGCCAGGCTCCGCCTCGCCTGTCCCAGCGACCTATCACGAGGGCTCCGGGCGGGGAGCGGGGACCCCGACGCGGCAGCCTGGCTTAAGGTGGATCACGGGTGGTGGCCGGGTTTGGAGAGGGACCGGGCTGCTGGCCCTTTAAGAAGCCATGCTTGGGCTTGGTTTGTGTGTGTTGTTTTGGAAAGGTGTCGATGGCTCGCTTAGCACTTCGGCAGGTAAGTTATAAGAAAGGATTGTGCTCCAACCACCCTAACTCCGAATGCCCATTGCCACTTTCTGGACTATCCCTTTCCTACGGCCGGCTTCAGCCAAACGGGTGGCGCGATTTCCATTAACAATAAAAGTAAGTCTCCCCTTCCCCGTCTCCCCACCAGGTTTTGAGTCTCACTGGATACATTCCCGATAAACCGGATCGAAGCGCGTGCAGTGGGCGCTTACTCCACTGGCTGCTTGAGTCGTGGCCAACAGCTCCAGGGCTGCAAAGTCTGCAGCAATCAATTAAGCCGGGGGACTCCAGGCATCCGTTTGGGATTGTTTAGGATGCTCTAGTTCAACTGGTGAGGAGGAGCAGCTTAGCCATGCCCGTGTGTGGCTCAGTCGTGTTTCGGAGTGGCTGGGGCTTTCCAGCTTTCCCTTCCAGGATGCTGCCTGCCTCTCTCTCAGTCTCTCCTGAAAACCCACTCGGCTTCTTCTAGAGAAATTATTCCTGACTGATCGGCTTCAGCCACCTAAGGGCATACCTGTTCTTCTCCCACCTTCCCTGCCTCATAATTTCCTCTGGGGCAGTGCCCTCCTTGCTGTGATTATGAAAAGCAAGGGTGGTGCACACTGGTGGTGCTAAAAATAATTAAGGGTGTGGGGCGGTGTGAAGTTTTGCCTGTATCGGTTCTCTCTGCGTAAGCTGGGCAGGGAGACGGAGATCTCTCGTGCTCCCCTGGTCAGTACAGGGAAGTCTGCGGGAGGTGGCTTGTTCTTCATGATCCAAGTGGGAGCAAACCTAATTAAAGGCGAGGAAACTTCTGCCTCCGACTTTTCTTGAACTTGAGCCCCTGTCCTGTCCCGAGCCTTACACCTGCTCATCTACCCAGTCTGGCACCTTCCAGCTTTGGCTGATGACCACTCTCAGATCTCTTCCCACATCTGAGTACATCCGTATGGTGCATGTACGAATGGAGTGGACAGAGAAAAGGGGTTACTAGGGTCCCAACAGCTGGAGTGGTTCCCTTCCCCTCTGTTGTTGCCTGGTTTTAGTCCCAGCCCCATCTCTGAGCCGAGCCCAGGACTGGCCAGCCACCCCATCCGGGCAGGCAGAAGGCTCTGTTTGACAAACGAAATAATAATCGTATGGCATTGTGTGTAGAACAGCCAGGATATCCTAGGATTGTCTGGCAGCCGCAAGTTCTAGCTCTTAGCGTTGTGCTAGTGGCGAGGTAGGCTTGTTTTTTTTTTAGGGGCTGAGAGAGCTCTGAAAGAACTGTGGCTGGCCCAAGGTCACCCAGCTGGATTCATGTGGAGGAGTGGGGAATCGAACCCGGTTCTGCAGATTAGAGTCCGCTGCTCTTAACCACTACACCAAACTGGCTTTAGTTCCAGTTCATAGTAAAATTGTTTTAAGCCTTTCCTCAGTTGTGTTAGTCTCTCCCTGCACCCAGAAACTTTGTTTCTACTTGGGCATAAGCGCTACTTCGGCTGTAAATAAAACAGGGTGATAACAGGGGGGGGACCTGTCCGTCACTGACTATCAGTCTCCCCAGGGTCTTGCACAGAGTTTCCCTATCTGTGATCCTTTTGCCCAGGGATACGGGGAACTGAACCTGGGCTCTTAAAGACACAGAGCAAAATTGTCTGCTGTTGGCTGATGGCTTCCCCAGCAGTGCAGCCTCCCTTTGGGGAGCAGGAAACCCACAAGAGCTAGTGTGGGTTTTGGTGCAGAACTGGCAGAGCCGGGTTCAAATCACTGTGCGTGCATGAACCTTTCTGGGTCACTCTCTCTGCTTCTCAGCCCAACCTACCTCACAGGATTCTTGTGCAGAGGAGAGGCAAACTATGCATGCTGCCCTGCACTCCATGGAGAAAGGCTGATGGCACTCTTTATGGTAATTGATTGCTGCTAGTGCCTCGCCACTGTTATACAAACTGCCTGCTAGCACTTTGTGATGGGTTTTACATTCATATTTATATTTGCTCTGTTTTATCTGTTTTAAAACTTTTATGTAAGCCACCCTGGGCCTGCTCCGGCAGGGAGGGTGGGGTATAAATCAAATAAAGATTAAAATGCAATCGATTAATCAGTGCAGACTGTGCACAGGTGTTATGAGACCGGTGGAACTTGGGTGCGCCAAATAAACATTGCCAAGACCGGCACAAACCCTTCTGCTGATTCACAAATTCTAAATATATACATTTTACAGGCATGAGGACTAATCACATGACTCTTTAAATTAAATTTAACGTTCTCCTTTTTATCATGGAGGCATGATTCAGAGCTTGGAAAGAAGGCCTGAGCAAAAAATAATAATTTCTGGCTATATGTTTGATTTGATGAGACCCAGCAGGATAAAAGTCTATGAAGGAAACACTAGGGACATTTTTCTCTGCAGCAGTCTCTGGCCTACACCCTGACAGACTGGACCATAAACTAGCTGCCTGGTCTGGGAGGAAGGGGAATTGCTAGTTATGAAATCCTTGGAAAACAAACAATTAAAAACTGTCTGTGATACTTGTTAAAAGGGGCACACTCTAATAAAAATACATACTTAAATTAATTTCATTGCAATAAATGAGACTTCATCGTCCTTCACTTCAGCTGATCCATGGAGTGTGTGTGTGTGTGGGGGGGGGGAATGTGATTCTTTGGTATAAAACAGGAAAAGCCATTTCTGCCACACAGCAGCACTGTGTATGAGGATTTTGATTTCTGGCTCCAAATCTAAAGACTCCTTAAACTATAGATTCAGGTGGGCGGACGTGTTGGTCTGAAGCAGCCGAACAAAGTTGGGAGTCCAGCGGCACCTTTGAGACCAACAAAGTTTTATTCAAGGTATACGCTTTCATGTGTAATCTATCTTCAGATAGAGACCTTGAAATATAAAATCTCCATGCATTTATGAGGATTTTAGAGCCATCAGAACATCTGAACCATACACTTATTTGGAAGGAAAATGCTACTAAAATCCACGCAGTTTAATTCCAGGTAAACAAGATTCTGAGGAGAGCATGAGAGACTGAGGAACACTGTTGGGTGTGGATGATGGAAGATCTCTGTGAGAGATGTTGGTGAATGCCGATTGATCCAAAAAGGAGGTGATGCCTTTGGCTGTGGAGAGAAGTGACCCCCTCTGATTCCCTGCCCCCTTTCCCCTGAGACTGCAAGTTTCAGTCCACTGGGGCAGTTTGGTTCTGAAAAAGAAGAAGAGAAGAGATTGGATTTATACCCTGCCCTTCACTACCTGAAGGAGAGCAGTTTACAATCCCTCCCCCTCCCCACAACAGACACCCTGTGAGGTAGGTGGGGCTGAGAGAGCTCTGAGGGAACTGCCCTTGAGAGAACAGCTCTGAAAGAACTTATGACTGACCCAAGGTCACACCAGCAGCTGCATGTGAAGAAGTGGGGAATCAACCCCAGTTCTCCCAGATTAGAGTCCATACTCTTAACCACTACACCAAACTATGCACCATGAAATCCTGTTTACTGAGTAATCATTAGACAGAAGCAACATCCCGTGGCAACTTGCATGTGTGAATGAGCCATCCTAGTTCATCTTGCAGGTAGACTATTCCTCTTGCCTGCCTCCCGTCACTTCGTACCCAATGAATGCAAGACTTTGCCTTGCTGGGAACAACTGAAATCCTACACGTGTTTATTTAGAGGAAAACTCACTGAATTCAGTTAGACCTCTCCTTGTGTAAGTGTTCTTGCACATGAAAGCTTATGCCCAAAATGAAACTTTGTTGGTCTTAAAGGTGCCACTGGACCCAAACCTTGTTCTATTATTTTACATTGCAGGAGTTTTTCTCGCCCAGCTGACACTGGCCAATCAGATGCCACCAGGAAGCCCAGAAGTTACCTTACCCCAAGCATTCATCCATTAAGGTGCACTGCTTCTAATCCTGGAGGTCCCATTGAGTTTATCATGCCTACCATTATTTATTTCTCATATTTATAGCTCGCGGTTCCAACAAGCAGGCTCAGGTCAGGTAACATTTCAATAATACAATAAATATAATTTATTTATTTTTTAAACACCGTAGTTTACATTGAAGTGGTGGTCACCTATCTTCCACAAAGATGCCTATGAAATCCATTTTAGCAAGAGTCTGTCCTTGACCTGTTAGGGTAATCATGGATTGCATAACTCACTTGCAGGTTTTCTTATGACTTTTCCAGTTTCACCCTGGCTCTTCTCCCCTTGACTGGCCTTCACCGCAAAGGATGGGAAATGGGAGGGGTCTTTTTGCCCAAATCTACATTGTTCACAAACGCAGTTCTTTTTCATTTGTCTGTGCATTTAAATGACCCGAATAAATAAATGGCTATATCCCCCAAAAAGTTTTGTTGAACACCATCATGTAGGTTGTGTGTAAATAAATAAATAAATAAATAAATAAAAAAGTGGTTTTTAAAGGGGGGGGG
>NW_015176060.1:57171-71131 GCF_001447785.1 Gekko japonicus | reverse complement strand
GCGCGCGGGGGCCGGGGGCGGCGCGCCCCGCGCGGGGGGGGGGGGGCGAGCGAGGGGCTGCGCGGGGGCGCCTGCTCTGTGGCCCGGCGCGCGGGAGGGGGTCAGCGCGGCAACCCGGCACGAGACGCGCCCCAGTCGGAGGCTTGGCGACGTTTCCCGAGCCGCGTTGAACCGGAGGGGGCGCAAGGGGGCTCCCCGCGAATGGTTCGGGGGCGTCCGGCGCTCGGAAGAAGTCAGATGGGGGGGACGGGGGAAGGAAGGCGAGGGCCTCATTTGGAGCTTCCCGGCGGGAATTTCTCCCTTCTTTCGCGTCCATTCCCCTCCGAGTCCAGCGAGGCGGCAGGAGACAAGCGACTGCCCTGCTTCGGATCGGGCGCACGGCTGCCACTCCCTGCGGAGTTTACTCTTGAGTAAACAGACAAAGGACCCCGTTAGGCCGAAGCAATACTCGGTGGCGCGCCTGGGAAGACCGCCAGCCGGTGGCCTCCGTGGTGGGTTGCTATTAGGATGCACGCAAGAGCGCCCTCAGACTTTGCGGGGAAAGTCTCCCAAAGGGGGAAGGGGTTCCGCGGAAGGTTATTAGCCTCACGCCTCGAATAGTCGCACGTTGACCTTTGTTTGGGGACAAAAAACCTTATTTTATACCTGATTCCTCAACAGGCTGGTCTTAAAAGAGATTTTCCTTGGAAGCAAACCTCTTTGAATGTAATTAAGCTCTTTTTCAAGTAAGAGGGGTCCCTTCAGGGCTGTTTTACAATTTAAAAAGGCAGTTCTATAGAAATCGAGGGGACTTCAAAGTGCTAGCCTTTTGGCTGGATCATACCTTCTTGCTTGTGCTGTTGCTCTCCTGTTACCTGCGGGTCACACTGAGGGAGGTGCCTGTATAGGCAGTGTTCCCTAATGGTGCCCTAAAGTGCCCTGGTAGTTTGAGATGGGTCTATCACAGTAGTTCACTATTGGTCCCATATTGTATGTGTGTGTTAAGTGCCACCAAATGTGGGGCTGGAAGCCTTTCATGGGCTCGAGAACTTTGCACAGTCCTGCCCACCGTCATGGGCGCAGCACAGACAGAAGGAACCCTTCTGTGTGTGGATTCCTTGCACTGAAAAGGTCCTTAACAGAGGTGGTGGTTGTCGTTGTTCAGTCGCACAGCCGAGTCCGACTCTTCGTGACCCCATGGACCAGATCACGCCAGGCCTTCCTGTCTTCCGCCGTCCTCTGAAGTTGGCTCAATCACAGAGGTGGACGGGGCAGATAACATGGCCCACGGAACAAGCTGAGCTCATCGGCCCTGGCAGCGACCCAAGCCAGCCTTTTAACCATCTCAACCTGTCCCATGCAGCAGTTGGTGAGCTCACACCGAAAGGGTGACCTAACGGGCTCCTGTGGCACTGGCAGAGCTTCCAAGCAATCTGGCCCCAGATCCCTCAACTTCATCAGCATTTCCCCCATGTTCCCCCCCCCCCAACATGGTGTAGTGGTTAGAGTGTCGGTCTAGGACTTGGGAAATCACAGGTTCAAACCCCCAGGTTGCCAGAAAAGCTTGCTGGGTGACTTTGGGTCAGTCACATGCTCTCAGCCTAACCTAGCTCAGAAGATGGCTGTTAGGTTTAAATGGAGCCAAGGATAACAACATAACAAAACTTTGGGTCCCCACCGGGGTCAGCATTTCCCCCATGTTTCCCCCCCCCTCCAACATGGTGTAGTGGTTAGAGTGTCGGTCTAGGACTTGGGAAATCACAGGTTCAAACCCCCAGGTTGCCAGAAAAGCTTGCTGGGTGACTTTGGGTCAGTCACATGCTCTCAGCCTAACCTAGCTCAGAAGATGGCTGTTAGGTTTAAATGGAGCCGAGGATAACAACATAAAACTTTGGGTCCCCACCGGGTAGGGGTGGGGGAAGTGGGTATAAATACCCTCCCTTCTTCTAGTTCTGAGCCAGGTCGAGGAAGCACGTTGTGGGCCATCCTGAAGTTCCTTTCTGTGGTCCCTGTAGAGATTTGTGGGGAGAGCCAGATATGCAACCCTGGGTTCCTTGAAGGAAAAGTGGGATTAAAATGTGGTGAAGACTCATCTTGTAGTCAGAATTTGCACTTAGTTTCATTTGTTTAACTCTACTTCACTGGAAACAGGATTGTATGTAGCTAGACCTCTTCAAGTGTACATTCAACTCTGTTTCTTATTTGCTAAAACAATGTATGAACCAGGAAAACTCGAAAGCCAGTTTTGGAGCATACAAAGAATGTGGGGTTAAGAATACTTGTGTGCATATGTGTTTCCCCTCCCCATCCCAAAATCATAGTGGCTGAGTTTCTCGAACAGTTGGAACTTGGTTATGTTAACACGATTTTAGTTATTTCTACAGTTATCTGATGTCCAGCCAGAAAAATCTCATCTAAGCATAAAAGTGGCAGATAAAGACTCACCTTCGACAACATAAAGACTCACCTGTTTACTAGATGCAGTCATTTGCTGACGAATCAGTAGCCCTTTAAAAGGTTTTATGCCCTGCCCTGTACTACTCGAAGGAGTCTCGCAGCGGCTTACAATCATCTTCTCTTCTTCTCCCCACAACAGACTCCCTGTGAAGTAGGCAGGGCTGAGAGAGCTGAGACTGACCCAGGGTCACCCATCTGGCTTTATGTGGAAGACTGGGGAATCAAACCTGTTTCTCCAGATTAGAGTCCGCTGCTCTTAACCACTACATACACCATACCGGCTCTCTTTTGAGCCCAGTTGGCTCAGGGCTGTGGTAACCTTGGAAAGCAGCACCCTGACAGACCAAACTGTGCTTACTCAAAGCTACTTTCGTTTTCAAGGAATAGTTTGTGCTACATCTAGGAAGGCCAGGAAACAACTTCTATGAAATGTAGTCCAGATGAAGGATGCACTTTGGGGGCTATCCTAGTGAAGATTTATAATTCTGGCATGGCTAAAAATCAATAAAACAGTAGCTTGAGATGGGTCTGTCATGCTAGATCACAGTCGGAACACGACTGACCCAGCCTGCAGATGAAGCCCCGGCTAGCTGCAAAGTGTGTGTAATTAAAAATGCTGTATGTTGTCTTCCCTATCCCCCACGAATATTGTTAGTCCAATTGTCAAAGAGTTAACTGTAAATCGCTCTGAGCCCACAGGTGTGTGGGAAAGAGCGATCAATAAATCGAAAGTATTGTTATTATTATTGGTTCCATGTTGTGTGTGTGTGTGTGAAGTGCCATCAAATCACAGCCAACTTCATCCCAGGAGGTTTTCAAGGCAAGTGATTAAGCGAGGTGTGGTTTGCCGTTGCTTTCCTCTGCAAAGTCTTCCTTGGTGGTCTCCCTTCCAAGTATCAACCTTGCTGAGCTTCTAAGATCTGACAAGATTGGGCCCTATTCCATACCATTCCACATTCCAGCCCCACGTTACAGATGGAGAACTGAAATGATCAGAAGTAGGAATCGCTACCAGGTGTCATTGCTCTCACCAAACTACAGCTGCCAGGATTCCTTGGGGGAAGGCACGGCAGTTCACTGGGTAGAAAACTAATGTGATGTAACTTTCTGTAACTATCTGAGTCTTCAGATAAACTGAGCCTTCTGAAGCCAGGGCTTCAGAAGCAGCTTCAGTTATTTTATCCATGCAATCGGTTTAGTAAAATAGTCTCTTTTTCCTGCCCGATTCTAAACAACAGGGGAAAGTCTTGCAAAACTTTTTGTGGGTCAGAATAAAAGGATCATTAATTCTTACAGTCTGAACTCTATATATTTTCTCCGGATAAGTCCCACTGATGTCAGTGGGGCTGGCTGTCATGCATAGGAATGCAGCTATGCAGCACAATCCTGTGTGTTTACTGAGAAGTGCCATTAACTTCAGTGGGACCTCCTCCCATGTAAATAGGCGCAGGCTCACAGGAATAAGCTGCTTTCACTCATTCAGATTTACTTTGAGTAAACGGGCAGGATTAGACTGCTACACAGAGCACCATTTATCAACCTCTGGGCCTGGATGACTTCATGCTGGTATTTTAAGAGACTGCAAAGATAATGCACTTTTATTTTTAAAATCTTAATCTGGCCATCCTACTCATGCCACATTACTGACTTCCTGCTTCCCCATCATGTTTTTTTTTTTTTAAACCCTGATAACAGTGACAGGTGTTGCTAGTGAGCTCGGGCTGGATCAGCACAGACCTTATCTGATGGTGTGATTCTAAGAGCAGAATTCTGGTTCATTCCAGCCTAAAAGGGTGCGGGCCTTCTGCTTGTAATGCCAAGATCTGTACCAGGGTGAGACTTTGGTTATATGTTGCTTACTTTCAAATTAACAGGCTCCATAAGCAATGAGATCCAGAACCACAGCAACGCAAACACATTTAACTGATTAAAAATATTTCATTTTAGATACATGATGAATCATAAAGCCTTTAACACTTAAGACCCATATCATACAGTTGCTTAACCATAACTCAGCTTGCAGTGCACATGGCTGCATCCAACCAATTTTCTGTTGAGGGGGAGGAAGGGGTGTGTGTCTCCTTTGAACACCAAAAAGTCTGTACTCGGAATCCTGAGACTTTGCATGGACAGCAGCCATTTGTGGTGGTGGCTGTAATAAGGGAAATTAGATGAGATGGAGAGAAAATGTTGGGTGGATCCAACCCATAGTCCTGAACCGAATGAAGTTGGTCCTAATAAAAACAACCTTGCCTGTTTTTCATCTCGCTATTTTTCATGGCTGAGAAAGATAAGATAGCAGGTTTGATCTCCAGAGGTAGGAGGAGTATGACGGAGCTCTGCCTGAGAGTCTGGAAAATCATATTCAAGATTTGCCATCTGTTGGTGTTGACCAAACAACGCTGAGCTGATCTAGATATATTTACCCCTGAAATCATGGCAACAGTCTGCAAAGTATTAAGTGGAGACTTAAATCTGTTGAAGGCTGAGACAGGAGGCCAAGAATTAGCTTCCATGCAAAATGGACAGTGTTGAATGCAACCTTCGTAGACTGAAGAATATTGACTGAGAATGCTGCTGGAGAAAAATGAGAATCATTATGTTGGAAGAAGAAGAGACTGGATTTATACCCTGCCCTTCACTACCTGAAAGAGTCTCAGAGCGGTTTACAATCTCACCCCTCCCCACCCCACCCCACCCCACAACAGACATCCTGTGAGGTAGGTGGGGCTGAGAGAGCTCTTTCCAGAGCTGCTCTTGAGAGAACAGCTCTGAAAGAACTTCTGACTGACCCATGGTCACACCAGCAGCTGCATGTGGAGGTGTGGGGAATCAGACCTGGTTCTCCCAGATTAGAGTCCATGTTCCTAACCACTACACTAAACTGGCTCTCAGATGCGATGTCCTAGTGGTTCAGTCTCCAGAAGCAAGTGACCACAGAGTTGCAGGCAGATAGGCAGACACTAAGCATCTTCCTTCCTGTTCACGCTACTGTCACTGAGAATCCCTTTGAATCGTGCAGCTTTAGGGAAAAGCAGCTTCCTTCCCTCTCCCTCTCCCTCTCCCTCTCTTCCATGCATGCATGATGGAGATGCAGGTTGCCTGTCAGCATCCGGATCCATCTCCTAGGTAGATAGCTGTCTCTATATCTAACTGTAGATCTGTCTCTGTATCTCTATCCTGCACTATCAAGCATGCACTTCTAGAATAAAGTAGTTTATGTTGCTTCAAACTAAAACATGGCTCTGTGTAACTAGTCTTGCAAGCACGTGGTAGATTCGGGACAAGCACTGCTGCGTTAAAGCCAAGTGCACTCTGCTAAATAAAGCAGGATCTGGATCACCAAAATCAGTACCCCTTTCCAGGGCTCTTTTTGTAGAAAAAGCCCAGCAGGAACTCATTAGCATAATAGGCCACACCCAACAGCAGGAACTCATTAGCATATTGGGCCACACCCCTGACAGCACAGCTCATTAGCACATTAGGCCGCACCCCTATGTTACCAGAAGTGTGGTTATCCAGCCACACCCACCTTTTGCTTGTTATTCTGTTTACCTTGTTGGTTGTCAAAACCCAGGGCTTTTTTGGAGCAGGAATGCCTTTGCATGTTAGGCCACACACCCCTAATGTAGCCAATCCTAATGAGTTCCTGCTGTTGGGTGTGGCCTATTATGCTAATGAGTTTCTGCTGGGCGTGGCCAACTTGGGAGCCAGCCAGAACTCCGTTCCTGTGCGTTCCTGCCCCAAAATAGCCCTGCCCCTTTCCACACATAATGGTCTTCAGGGAAGATGCACAACTTCTGTCGAACAGTGGTTCTTAAGCTGTGGTACAGAGAAGAGAATTACGGACGGCTGAACCAATTCCTGGCGGTTCCATTGACAAGGATCTCACATGGCGGCACTGGGAAAGACCGAGGGTTGCTAACCTCCAGGTGGCACTTGGAGATCTCCTGCCACTATCTGCAGATGACCAAGATTAGTTCCCCTGGAGAAAATGGCTGCTTTGGAGAGTGGACAGCTGTGGCATAATACCCTGCTAAGGCCCCTGCCCTCCCCAGGCTCCACCCCCAAAAGGTCCAGGTATTTCCCAACCCAGAGCTGACAACCACAGAAAGACCTCTGAGATCTTTAAGAGCTTCTACCAGACTGAATAGAAAGTCTTAAATTGTCTAAAAAAAACCCCTGTGTGTTCTCTGACATAGTTACCTCTGGTCCTTTTCACAAAAACATGGAATGCTAAGAAGCATGTTGTTCCATAGCCAAGCCAGCCCTGCCTCTCTCTATATTAATCCTCTGCAGTTCCATTTATGCAATAAGTTTGGAACCACCGTCTCGGCAAGCTGGTGTTGTTCTGTACCCTAAATGGAGAGCAGAGTCCCCTGTCAGACTACTGCACAATGAAATGAGTCAAGACAGACAGCAGAGGCCAAATCCTACAGTTACTAGCTAACACAAAACAGGAGAATTCCTCCATGGTCCTGAGGAGCCAATATTTTCCACTGTACGCTGAACACTGTACACTGTAGCTGCATGTCTTCTTTAGGGACATGCAGCTATAACTCCAACTGTACACTGTAGCTGCATGTCTTCTTGAGGGATATGCAGCTAGAACTCCAACTGTACACTGTACACTGTAGCTGCATGTCTTCTTGAGGGACATGCAGCTAGAACTCCAACTGGAAGGATGTCCATTTGGAAACACTAGACATGGCCAAATGGGAACAGAATCATTTCAGACATCCAGGAGACCTTGATAGCTTCCCACTCTAGAATAAAGTCTGATGATTCTGATGCAAAATTGCCTGGGGAAGAATAATATTAAATGTGGGACACATGGGTCATGGGCTGCCTCTTCCTGCATCTTATTGTTTCAGCACTTCCTCGGCCACAGGCTTGTTGACCTCCAGTATTGGCGCTGGGCTATGAGAAAACACCGGAGCGCAGTGAAGCAGGGCAGAAGAGGAAGGGTTTTGTCCTCCTTGCCTGCATGTTGCATTTCTGAAGGGACGAGAAAGTCCCCATGCTGATTCAGACCTTCCAGTGCCACGTGAGAGTTTCAGAAACGGGGATGCCTTTTGCCTGTCTGCAGTTTGAGGGGAAGGATCCCTTGTGCTAGAGGTGTAGTCCCTGAGAATTGCACCCCATTGGGGTGAATGCATGTGTGTGTGAGGGAAATTACACCCCAAATGTTTTTCATATCAAACCCAAAGGAAACAGGATAAAATTTCAGGATAAAACTGCCCTGAGAATTGCACCCCATTGGGGTGAATGCATGTGTGTGTGAGGGAAATTACACCCCAAATGTTTTTCACATCAAACCCAAAGGAAACAGGATAAAATGTCAGGATAAAACTGAAAAACACCTTGCCTCTTCTGTAATGCAAATGGATAGCATGGAAACTTTGAAAGAGTAGAAAGGTGAGTCCTGGAACCAAGTGAAGAGAATGAAGTGTGTCAAACTAGGCTCTTGCAGGAATTTGGCCTCACCCTCTGATGCAAGATAGTGAGGAGGAGAGGAAAGCTGGGATCATCAGTGGAATCAAATGGATAGAACCGTAGTCCAGTGAAGGAAGTGGTTGAGCTACAGCCAGGGAGGAGGAAAAGGAGGAGGAGGAGATTCGATTTATACCCCACCCTTCACTCGGAGTCTCAGAGTGGCTTACAAACTCCTGCCCCTCCCCACAACAGACACCCTGTGAGGTAGGTGGGGCTGAGAGAGCTCTGACAGAAACTGCTTTGTTCAAGGACACCTCTGACAGAACTATGGCTTGCCCAAGGTCATCCAGCAGCTGCAAGTGGAGGAGTGAAGAATCAAACCCGGTTCTCCCAGATTAGAGTCTGTGCACTTAACCACTACACTAAATGTAATGGTCAGAGTGCTAGACTGGGATGTGGGAGTCCCAGGTTCAAATCCCCATTCAGGTATAGTAACTCACCGGCTGACCTTGGGCCAGTCACTCCCTGAGGCTAACCTACCGCACAAGATTGTTGTAAGGCTAAGAAAGGGAAGAAATGGGAGCAGTCTTAAGCAGGTCTACTCAGAAAAAAGTCCTATTTTATTCTATGAGGCCTACTCTCAGGAAACTGTGTCTAGGATTCCAGCTGGCAAGAATGCTATATGCTACCCTGAGCTCACTGGAGGTCGGTCGGGAGAAAAATATACAAATAAATGATAAATGGCTAGATGGAAGAGGAAAATGGGGTTAAGAAGACTCAAAACAAGGGGGTGGATCCTACCAGCTGGACTCCACCCACTCCACTTGCGGCCCCCACGGAGCCTAGCCTTTGCTCTGATCAAGCTGAAAAGCTGGCAAGATTTGTCCCAAGCAAACTAGAGCCATGACCCTTGATAAAACAAAATTTAAGAATTAATAGCATAAAGCAAAATACATCTGTGGATATTTAGTTGGTAGGTGTGTGTGTGTGTGATGTGCTGTCAAATGGCTCCTGACTAGGCTTGCCAGTCCCCAGGTTGGGGTGGGAAACCCCAACCACAAACAGCCACATCCCCACGTGACTTCCCCGTCACGACGGCTTCACCTGAAAGTGAAGTCATCACGCTGGGGATGCTCTGGTTTAAGGGCAAAACTCTATGGCTTTAAGCTGGGTTTTACCATAGAGTTTTGCCCTTAAACCAGAGCGTCCTTGGTATGATGATGTCGCTTCTGGTGTCACAATGAATGCCCCCCAAATCCCCCCCACCGGAGCGACGAGGGGACCTGGCAACCCTACTCCAAGTTATGGTGACCCTATGAATTAATGTCCTCCCAAAATATCCTATCGTTGACAGCCTTGCCCAGGTCTTGGAAAATGAGGGTCCTGGCTTCCTTGGTTGAGTTTTGTTGGGCCTTCCCCTTTTCTGGCTGCCTTCCACTTTTCTTAGCATTATTGCCTTTCCCACTGACTCCTGTCTTCTCAAAGTACAATAGTCCCAGTTTAGTCATACAAAAAGGTAAAGGTTCCCTTGCTCGAAAGCCAGTCGAATCCGACTCTAGGGTTGCGGTGCTCATCTCCGTTTCAAAGCCGAAGAGCCAGCGCTTGTCCGAAGACGTTTCCGTGGTCATGTGGCCGGCATGACTAAACACCAAGGCGCACGGAACGCTGTTACCTTCCCACCGAAGTGGTACCTATTGATCTACTTGCAATTTCTTGCTTTCGAACTGCTAGGTTGGCAGGAGCTGGAACTAGAGATGGGAGCTCACTCCATCATGCGGCACACTCGGGTCTCGAACTGCTGAACTACTGACCTTCCACAGCCTGCAGTTCACTTTTTCCGGGTCCTTGGTATCGGTAAAACTCTCCCCCAGCATCACATTTCAAATGAATCAACTTCCTTCCTATCAGCTTCCTTCACTGTCCAACTTTCACACCCATACATAGTAATGGGGAATACCATGGCATGAATCAGCTAGGTCTTGGGTGGCCAGCAACACATCCTCACACTTCAGAATCTTTTCTAGCACCTTCCGGGCTGCCCTTCCCCCAGGAGCCAGCAGTCCCCTAAGCATGTTTAAGATTGCAGGCTTGTTATATTTATCTAAAAGACTTCCTGCCGCCTATCTAGAAGCTCAAGGCGGTTTAATGTATTTAGGTCAACCCCTTCCATCCTCTTTGTAGACATTTCATGTTCCTAAACCTATTCCCCTGCTCTCTTCCCCCTTCCTTGCAAGTTATCTAATCAGCGATAATGTTGACAGGCTGCTGGGGAAATCTCGCCCCGGCTCCTCCCGGCGCGTTGAATGCGAAAGGCCTCAGATGGAGGGCAGCCCGGCCTCTGGCCCGTAATTGCTCCCTGGGGCTATCGGCGGCGGAATCCCCAACTGCAGGGCAGCTCACGGAACGAGCCAAGTCTAATGCACTTCCACCCCGGGAAACAAAGGCGAGCTTGGTAGCTTATGCAAATAGCCGCTGAGTCTTGCAAATGAAAAAAGTTAACTGGCTAACGAGCATTTAAGCAGAGGAAGTGGCCCATTAGCGAGATTCAGAAGAAGAGCGGCTCTTTCACGTCGTCCCCCCCCCATTATTAGATATTGGGGGAACGTCAAAGAAATGTTTTGGGTTCAAAGTTTGCATTGTTTTTTTGTTTTTGTTTTTTTTTAAAAAATAGAGATTGGGGAATGATCCAATTCCGAATGCTATTTTTTAAAACAAATCTGGGTTCTTGGTCTGTCAGCTGGGATACCCGTCAACCTCCTTGAGTAAAATGTGGAGTTTCGACTTTAGGGTTACCAGGTCTGGGTTGAAGATACCTGAAGGCTTTGGGGGTGGATCCAGGAGAAGGCAGGGTTTGGGGAGGGGCCTCAGTATGGTACAGTGCCATAGAGTCCCAATGTTGCCTCTAAGCTGTGGAGTCCTGTGAGCAAAAATTCTACTTTGTGAGCTACTGGCATTAAAGTGGTGAGCAAACGATTTGGCTACTGCATACATTAGTTTGCTCTGGAGCCATCTTTCCAGAGCTAAGACAAAAATGTGTGAGCTGGAGGCTAAAAAACTGTGAGCTGGCTCACACTAACTCAGCTTAGAGGGAACACTGAAGTCCACCCTTCAAAGGAGCTATTTTCTCCAGGGGAGCTGATTTCTGGTCATCCGGAGATCAGCTGTAAAAGCAGGAGATCTCCAGGTGGGGAGAAGTTTCAAGGGGAAACCTCTTAAGCTTTGCTGGGAAGCGTGATGCTCTGTCTTCTTGGTGCTTGGGGGGGGTCAACAGTGGGAGGGCTTCTAATGTCCTGGCCCCACTGCTGGACCTCCTGATGGCACTGGTATTTCTGGCCACTGTGTGACACAGAGTGTTGGACTGGATGGGCCTTTGGCCTGATCCAACATTGGCGTCTCTTATGTTCTTATGTTCTTATGTTCTTATGTTCTTTCAGGCAGGGATGTTACACAGTTTCTTCTTTAGAAAACCAGCTTTAATCCATTGTTGTTGGAGGACGATATCTTCAAATGTCGTCCTTTGCTTTATTTTCATTATCTGCGCAAAATGTTCTAGCTTCCTCACATCCACCAGAATTGTTGATTGTCCAGTCAGACTCCTGGCTCCTCCAGTTATTGTACTGCTGTATGTTCTTCTTGACAGCAACAGCTGGGAAATTATTTCTGCCTGTGGAGGAAGTGGCCACAATCAGGCATATCTAAAACATGCTGCCCCCCCCCCGCCCCCCCCTGGCTTCATAGAAACAAGCAATTCGTATTTATTTATTTGCTTCATTTACACCCTGCAGGGCATCTTAAGGGACCCAAGGGGGAACCCAAGGCAGCTGACATCATTCTGCCCTCCCTCCCCCATTTGATCCTCACAACAACCCTGCGAGGTAGATTTCACTGAGAGTGTGTGGCTGGCCCAAGGTCGCCCAGCAAGCTTCCATGGGACTGGTGTTTCACCTAGGGACTGGTGTTTCACATGTACATGTAGGTCACCTGAGTGTGATTAATAATTGGCAGCTCAATGTGTGAAAGTCCTGACCCGGATAGCTGACCAAGGAAGTCCAGGGTCACTATGCAGAGGCAGGCAATGGCAGACCACCTCTGAACGTCTCTTGCCTTGAAAACCCCATGAGGTTGCCATAAATCAGCCGTGACCTGATGACAAAAAAAAAGGTATGAACAGGTTTCACTGAGTAGTGCTTGTAGGCCCATTCTTATATGTTTTTGCATCAGTGAAAGACCATTTGCACTTTCAGTTCCTGACAATGAGTGAGGATGACCCATAAGCACATCAGTTATAGGATATTACTGAGGAATGCAGCTCTGGGAAGGAATTTGCAGAGGAGTGAGTAAGTGTGCTATTAATGGGCCATCATTGCCTCTGTTGTAAGTAAAGGGCCAAAGGAGTGTTGGTTATAGGCGTTCTATGATTCTTTGGAGGGATGGAAGGTGAATTCACAAATAAAACTCTTGTCGATGAGTATTGGCATTGAGCAGGGCCAGGGAATGTTGGCCTAAGGGGTTGTGTGGCTGCCCACTAATTTCACACACCTGACTTGCACTTCAGTCCACATCTACTGAGCCACTTGGTTAGCTTTGCAATGGTGCATTGGGGTGAACTTGGAGTTGCCAGCCTCCAGGTGGTAGCTGGAGACCTACTGGGATTACAACTGACAGAGATCAGTCCACCTGGAGAAAATGGCTGCTTTGGAAGGCGGACTCTCTGGCCACTCTGCCCCACTGGAGTCCCTCCTCTTCACAAACTCCGCCCTCAGTCTCCATCCCCCAAATCCCCAGGTATTTCCCAACCTAGAGCTGGCATCCCAGGTGCCTGGGCCCAGGCAGGTTTTTCAAGTACATCGCCTTCGAAGCCCTCATATTTTTGATTGCCTGAGATAAATCAACCCACGTATTGTTGGGTGTTGAAGAAAAAAAATCTAACTGGAAAGTACGATACACTTTTAGGGAGAATTTTAAAACCAAAGCATTTCTTTCCCAAAAATGTTTCTGGAATGAAATATGAAAAGTCGCTGTTGTTACTGGAAACTTTCAAAGGACCAAGTCAAAGCTTTAGCATTCCTTCTCTAGGAAGAGTCATCTGTCTCCCTGTATTGGTATCTTCTGCTAGCTGGTGAAGACTTCTGTCTGGCATACCTCCGATAATGGTTTTTGGCCCTCGCTATAGTGTTGCTTGCTTAAGTGTTTTTAATCTGAATTGTTTTATCATTTTAACTGTATTTTTGGGGTTATTATTGCATTGTGTGCGTGTGTCCCTGTGCCTGAATGTCATGGTGACCTCTGGTGACCCCTTCTGGGCATGGAGGACATTCAGGGAGGTGGCCTGATGGCCTGCCTCTGCCTCCGGCCCCGGTATTCATTGGGGGTCTCCCTTCCAAGTACTTTCCAGGGTTGGCCCTGCTTAGCTTCCAAGATCTGATGAGGTCAGCTTGCCCGGACTACCCAGGTCAGGGCCTTTTAAACTCTATTTTTAATTGTTTAAATATTTTTTAAATTTTTGCCGCCTTGTGGAATGATGGCACAAAAACGCTTTAAATAAACAACAGACTACATTTTGTAAAGTTCTGCAAAGTAAGGAGTTAAGCTACTTACTTCCCAAGTCTCAGCCTCAAATGTAACGTTACTGGCTCACATATGGGCTGGTGCTAGAGATTCTCAGAGAGAGCCTTTCAGGGTCAGAACTAGAGAATTACCGAGATGTGTGACTCCCCCCCAGACAAAACAATGAAGTATTGAACTGCATTTAACTGTAACTTTTAGGGGAGGAAATGCTGAAAGGCAGATATGCAAATAGTTCAACAACAACAACAACAACAACAAAAGACACCCAAAACTATGCAAAGCCATGCATGGCTAAATTCCGAAATCCATTCAGTCATTTCTGCTTTGTATATGGTTCCAAGCCAATATGTCTGCGGAGCAAGCCACCCACCATGTAGGAAGACACTTGGAAAGGTGAAAAGTTTAATTATGAGAGTTTGTGTGTTCTGGGAAAGCACAGCAGCAGAGCTCCCACTCCCCCCCCTTGCAGTCTTCGGCTAATGGAAATATAATTTTACACAGTTTACATGGCCATGTCTGC
>NW_015176060.1:54945-57148 GCF_001447785.1 Gekko japonicus | reverse complement strand
GGGAAAGAGCTACTAGGAAGGAGAAAGTGGAGATTGAGCATAACGGGCAAATTCCAGTCTCCTATCAGATGGCTCCCCCCTGCACTCGCTTGGTTTTTTCTGTGAGGCTGCATGATAAATGAAGCGTATGTTATAAAATAAACACTTGGTGGAAAGCCTGCGGTTGATTGATTGATTGGTTTAGAAAACCTAGATGGCATTCCTCCAGAGATCTGCTTGAGATGGTTAGGGGGGGGAAAAGATAAAATCATAAAAACAACAACATATGAACCAATCAGTATTAAAAACGGCCCAAGAAACAAGCCATGAGGACAGCAGAATGCAACATTCAGCCGCCTGAAATAAAACAAAACAGTCCCTAGATTGGATAAAAAGGTAAAGGTAAAGGTTCCCTTGCTCGAAAGCCAGTCGAATCTGACTCTAGGGTTGCGGTGCTCGTCTCCGTTTCAAAGCCGAAGAGCCAGCGCTGTCCGAAGACATTTCCGTGGTCATGTGGCCGGCATGACTAAACACCAAGGTGCACGGAGCGCTGTTACCTTCCCACCGAAGTGGTACCTATTTATCTACTTGCAATTTCTTGCTTTTGAACTGCTAGGTTGGCAGGAGCTGGAACTAGAGACGAGAGCTCACTCCGTCATGCGGCACACTCGGGTCTCGAACTGCTGAACTACTGACCTTCCAAAGCCTGCAGTTCAGTGTCTTAACCACTTGATACGAATGCATAAGAAGAGCCACAATGGTGGAATCACTCCATGGAGAGGTGGCGCTAAAAAGAACTGGTTTGGCCTGGTGCCCAAAAGACGGTAAGGAAGGGCCAGGCAAGCTTCAAGTTGGGAGCCCACCACTGAGCAAAGCCCCATCTCTGGTCACTAGTGCCAATGCTCCCTCTAAGCTGTGGCGTCTTGTGAGTAAAAATTCTACTTTGTGAGCTACTGGCATTAAAGTTGTGAGCGAACAATTTGGCTGCTGCATAAATTAGTTTGCTCTGGAGGCATCCTTCGTGAGCTGAGACAAAAATGTGTGAGCCGGAGGCTGAAAAACTGTGAGCCAGTTCACACTAGCTCAGCTTAGAGGGAACACTGGTCACTGCTGATCTCACCTTTGTAGGTGGGGCACCGAGAGCAGGGATGGGGAGGAAGGTCTTAGTTGGTAGGCTAGAACTGGGGGAGAGAGTCCTTTAAATACCCCAGGCCCACTTCTTTGTACTTCGGTGTGCGTCAGTGGCACTTGACAGGATGAACGTAAGCAAACAAAAAAAAAATCTAAATTTTATTTATTTCTTTACAGCCTGTCTGGCTTAGTGAGACTGAAGACGGTTTATAGGGTGCAGACCAATGCAGTCAAGGAAGAGACATCTAATAAGCAACGCAATAGGACCCACATTTTAGTGATGAGAGAGGGGAAGGGAGGGGAGAGGCACGGGGGGTTGCTGGCTCTGAGTTGAGAAATACCGGAAGATTTTGGGGGTGGGACCTGAGGAGGGTGGGGGTGAGGAGGAGGGCCCTCAGTGGGGTATAAGGCCATAGAGTCCACCTTCCAAGGCAGCCATTTCCCCCGGGTGAACTGATCTCTGTTGCCTGGAGATCAGTTGTAATCCCAGGAGATCTCTGGTCATCACCTGGAAGCTGTCAATGGCAACCCTACACATATGTGTGTGGCAGTGTTCCCTCTAAGCTGAGTTAGTGTGAGCTAGCTCACAGTTTTCTAGCCTCCGGCTCACATGTTTGTTGTCTCAGGAAGGAGGGCTCCAGAGCAAACTAATTTATGCAGTAGCCTAATCGCTGGCTCACAACTTTAATGCCAGTAGCGCACAAAGTAGAATTTTTGCTCACAAGACTCCACAGCTTAGAGGGAGCAATGGTGCGGTGGGGTGAATTGGAGTCAATGGAACTTCACATCCTTGGAGTTCATATCCACTGGAGTACAGACTGAGGGGTAAAGCTAGAGGCTTCACAGATATAGATGGATTGGAAGCAGGCCGGGCATTACCATGTAGTCGAGGCTACTGTGGAGAAGTCCTGGGATGGAGTTCCAGCCGGAAGGCTGATCAAGAGGGAAAGGGTGACATTGTCAAAGGGAACTGCCAGGGCTATTTTTGGGCAGGAACGCACAGGAAGGGAGTTCCGGCTGGCTCCCGAGTTGGCCACGCCCAGCAGGAACTCATTAGCATAATAGGCCACACCCAACAGCAGAAACTCATTAG
>NW_015176060.1:48506-54705 GCF_001447785.1 Gekko japonicus | reverse complement strand
GGGCTGACCTTTTTAGAATATGAGTCCATGAATCAAAACATGGGAACAGGACTTAACATTTGCAGGTTTGATCTTCTGACGCGTGTGGGATTTGCTGCGACTTTCAGCCCAGTCTCTTCATTCGTGTATTTTGTTTGCTCCCCTTCCAAGTCGCTGATACTTAGGTGCACTGATGAAGCACTGATAGCACTGTGTGCAAGGTAAACCCAGGGAGCACTAAGATGACTACCTCACACAGACACATGCACACGAGTAGATGGATCTCTTTCAGCTCGGTGTAGTGGTTAAGGGCGGCAGACTCTAACCTGGAGAACCGGGTGTGATTCCCCACTCCTCCTCCACATGCAGCCAGCTGGGGGACCTTGGGTCACTGACAGCTCTTTCAGAGCTCTCTCCGCCCCATCTGCCTCACAGATTGCCTGTTGTGGGGAGAGGACGGGAAAGGTGATTGTGAACTGCTCCGAGACTCCTTTGGGTAGTGAAGGGCAGGGTAGGAAACCAACTCTTCTTCTTTTCCATGCCATCCATGGCCTCCTGTGGACCCCCCCTCCCCCCAAGCATCTCTTGAGGGTTCATGTCAGCCTGGGATGCAGCATGGGAAGGTGCAGCAAGAAGGGTGGGGGATTTTCACTCAACTCCCTGAACAACAAATATGAGGATGCAGAAACACTGCCAGTCTCTTGCTATCTGGGAGCAGTGAATTAAATCTATCTATCTGTTTATTTATTTCATTACCCCCCCACACACACCTTTCTCCCCAATGGGCCCCCAAAGCAGCTTACATCGTCCTCCTCCCCTCCATTTTATCCTCACAACAACCCTGTGAGGTAGGTTAGGCTGAAGACGTGTGACTGGACCAAGGCCACCCAGCAAACTTCCATGGCATGAGTGGGGATCTGAACCCAGGGTTTCCTAGATCCTAGTCTGACACTCTCACCGCATTGGCTCTCCTAAAAAACTGGGAAACGGTGAAAGATTCTGGCAGGTGCCCTGCAGGGTTGGGGTGCGACCAAATGCACCTTTGGCTCCACATGTCTGATGGGCAGAGAGGGTTGACAGCATCTGATGGGATGAAGGCCCACTCTGGTCCTCCTCGAGGGATACGGTTTGGGAATCAGTGAACTAGAGGATATTTAGGGTTGCCAGGTTTTACCTTAGTTGGAGTGGGGGACTTTGGGGGCTGTTCCGGGGGTGGGCGGGGACATAACATGACGGAGACGTTGCACGGGGGATGTTCTGGTTTTTGGGCCTCAAAACCATAGAGTTTGCTCAAATACCAGAGCGTCCCCATCAGTGTTCCCTCTAAGCTGAGTTAGTGTGAGCTAGCTCACCATTTTTTAGCCTCCGGCTCACAGATTTTTGACTCAGCTCAGGAAAGATGGCTCCAGAGCAAACTAATGTAGGCAGTAGCCAAATTGGCCGCTCACAACTTTAATGCCAGGAGCTCTCCCTGGCGCTGGAAGCAAAGGCCTACGGAGGACGCTGGCCTTTGAAAAGAGCACTCTACCCAATTATTTCTTCCCAAGAGGTTACCAGGAGCTATTCTGAAGTCCAGGACTGTCCAGACCACCTCTTTCAAGCATCCCAGGGGAGGCTGCAGTAAACTGCTTGATTTTCCAAGAGTAATTTAAACAACTGGCAAAACCCAGGCTGCAACGGGACAGGTCCGTCCGGCGGCGGCCGTTCCAGAAGTAAACTGCCGTTGTGAATGCACCCTTTCAATCCAATTTACGATGCTGGAACAGAGATCAGACTCAATTAAAAATTGACTGACAGTTCCCGCCTCTCTCCTGTCACTTGCCAGCCTCGTTTGTGCAAGGGCGGCTGGAGAGTAAGGAACTTTGCATTTCTAAGCAGTGGTAGGAAGTGAGTGGCCTGGAATGTATTTATTACCATTAAATTTAGACTCTGAAAGTGTTAAAACAAGAACTCCAGCTGCATCGGAGACTGATGCCGGCCCTCCAAAGACAGCCTGGATAGAACGGTTATGGCGACAACTATTATGCAGCGCTTTCCTAGAGCATTCAAAGCACTTTGCATAGATTTTCAGCCATCCTTACAACAACAACAACCCTGTATGGTGGCCTGGCAATATTAGAGGGAGCTGGTGCAGCATACCATTTTGTCCTCACTTCAGATCTCAGGACAGTCCCAGATTCACTAACATGGTCTTAGACAAGCTTCGGTTCCCTTTCTGTCCGCTCTCTCATCTGCAAAATGGGGTTTGTCTCCGTTATAGGCTTGTTGCAAGGTTTGCTGGAGAATTAATGAAGTGACTGGGTTAGTGCATTGCATGAGAGCATATCACCACACCTCAAAAAAAAGATATTATAGCATTGGAAAAAGTACAGAAAAAGGCAACTAGAATGATAAAAGGGTTGGATCACCTTCCCTATGAAGGAAGGTTAAAGTGCTTGGGGCTCTTTAGCTTGGAGAAACGATGGCTGAGGGGTGACATGATCGAGGTTTATAAGATTATTCATGGGATAGAGCAGGTTGAGAAAGAAGTACTTTCTCCCTTTCTCACAATACAAGAACTCATGGGCACTCAATGAAATTGCTGAGCAGTTGGGTTAGAACGGATAAAAGGAAGTACTTCTTCACCCAAAGAGTGATTAACACATGGAATTCACTGCCACAGGAGGTGGCGGCGGCTACAAGTATGGACGGCTTCAAGAGGGAATTGGATAAACATATGGAGCAGAGATCCGTAAGTGGCTATTAGCCACAAGGTATAGACAGGAACCCTGGGGCAAGTGATGCTCTGTATTCTTGGTGCTTTGGGGGGGCAACAGTGGGAGAGCTTCTAGTGTCCTGGCCCCACTGATGGTCCTGCATTGGGCAGGGGGTTGGACTAGATGGTCTGTATGGCCCCGTCCAACTCTCTGATTCTATGATTCTACCTCCTGATGGCACCTGGTATTTTTGGTATCACTGTGTGATAGAGTGTTGGACTGGATGGGCCATTGGCCTGATCCAGCATTGGCTTCTCTTATGTTCTTATAACAAGACTCCTTCTGGGGCAGACCACTCATCTATACCAGCATTCTGTTCTTGACAGTTCAGGTACCTCTGGAATCTCATTAACAGGCATGGTAGCCTCCCTCTAACGTCTGGTACTGCAAGCTGTACCACATCGAAATAAGGAGGTTCTGTTTTGTGAACGTGTTTAATAACAATTGACAGCTTTCTCCTCCACGCATTTGCCTAATACTTTTAAAAAACCAGCTATGACATTGCCACACCTCGTGGCAGCAAATTCCGTAAGTTAATTATGTATTGTACGAAGACTTGCGCGGGCGGCCCTAAATTAATTTTTCCTTTTGTCCCTGCAAACATGGGAAGTCTGGGGGTGGGCAGGGAGGAATCCCAAGTATGGCGTACCTGGTGTTGCAGCAAATGTTGAATCAGAGAAATATTTCTGTATTATTTAATACATCTATACCCAGACTTTCTCCCTGATGGAAACCCAAACCAGTTTGCATCATTTTTCTGTCCTCCATTTTATACTCCCAACAACCCTGTGAGGTAGGTTAGGCTGAGAGAGGGTGACTGGCAGTGCTCCCTCTAAGCTGAGTTAGTGTGAGCTAGCTCACGGTTTTTTAGCCTCTGGCTCACATGTTTTCGTCTGGGCTCAGGAAGGATGGCTCCAGAGCAAACTAATTTATGCAGCAGCCAAATTGCTTGCTCACAACCTTCATGCCAGTAGCACACAAAGGAGCATTTTTGCTCACAGGACTCCACAGCTTAGAGGGAGCACTGGTGACTGGCCCAGAGTCACCCAGGGAGCTTCCGTGGGACGAGAGGGAATTCAGACCTGGGTGGCGGCTACAAGCATGGACGGCTTCAAAAGGGAATTAGATAAGCATATGGAGCAGAGGTCCATCAGTGGCTATTAGCCACAAGGTATAGCTAGGGACTCTGGGGCAAGTGATGCTCTGTCTTCTTGGTGCTTTGGGGGGGGGGCAACAGTGGGAGGGCTTCTAATGTCCTGGCCCCACTGCTGGACCTCCTGATGGCACTGGTATTTCTGGCCACTGTGTGACACAGAGTGTTGGGCTGGATGGGCCTTTGGCCTGATCCAACATTGGCGTCTCTTATGTTCTTATGTTCTTATGTCTCTCAGGCACTAGTCCAGCACTCTTAGCCACTATACCCCACCAGCTCTCATGGGGGTAGAGTTCACTTTACTGGAGTCGACTTTGTCCTACCTGGGCTGCAATCCCATTGCCAGGATATGGTTTATTGATGTCGTTTTAGCAACAAAAGATCACACGATCTAGGGTTGCCAACTCTAAGTTGGGGAATTCGTGGAGATTTTGGGGGGTAGAACCTGAGGAGGGCAGTTTGGGGAGAGGAGGGAACTCGACAGGGTATAATGCCACGCAGCCCACCTTCCAGCGTAGCCATCTGATTGAGCCTATCTGTGCCTCTCCGCCTGCCAAACTTTTCACGGGCGGTTTGACGTAAATCAGCTTGATTTAGCCAAAAAGTAACTCTGCAGCCCTGTGAAAGTGGAGACAGAGGCTGGCTGCAGCTGCGGCAGGGTGGAGCTGGGAGCCATCCCTATCTCCGGAGCAGATTCATAGGCAGGCAGAAGGTGATCCTTATCAGGGAGCATCAAGACTGGTGATGGTTTCACCCAGCTGACACACAGCTGAAGAGCATTTCCATAGATAAGGAGGAAATCTTACAGATGGCCAAGATAAGGGCAGCTGCACTTAGCTTAACAAAAATAGGGCACTAAGACAAAAATGTGTGAGCTGGAGGCTAAAAAACTGTGAGCTAGCTCACACTAACTCAGCTTAGAGGGAACACTGGACATGGGCCCTGATTAGGGTTGCCAGCCTCCAGGTGGCGCCTGGAGACCTCCTGCTATTACAATTAATCTCCAGCTGACCAAGATCAGTCCCCCTGGAGAAAATGGCTGCTTTGGGGGGTGGACTCTACGGCATTGTACTCTGCTGAGGTCCCTCCCCTCCCAAACCCCGCCCTCCCCAGGCTCCACCCCCAAAATCTCCAGGTACTTTCCAACCCAGAGTTGCCAACCCTAGCCCTGATCCAATGGAAATTGTAGACAGCTTGTCAAGCAGCCCTGCTGTCAGGCCTGGATCAAGATGTGCATCTCCAGGAGGACAAATCTTGACTGATCACTTTGGTTGAGGTTGTTAGAAGATTCACCCTGATAGTTCAGTGGGGCTCGGATAAGCAATGGAATATGAGTAAGGAACGGTATGTGTCTCTTTTGCACCGATGCATTCCCAAGGGCAAGGGTCTGTGGTTCTGAGATCAGGTGGCACAGACTGCCCAGGGGTTGCGCTACACGAGGCAGAGGGCGGGATACAAATCCGAAAAATAAATAAATAAGTGGCTAACCTCTGAGGACAGAGATAGTCACTAAAGTCCCACAGGTTGCCAGTGATTTAATTCAGGCAGAGTCCTGCCAAAACAAAGTACCTGAACAAAGGCCTTTTGATCTCAACTGGAAGCAGGGCTGCCAACTTCCAGGTGGTGGCTGGAGATCTCCTGGGATTACAACGGATCTCCAGGTGATCTCCAGATCAGTTCACCTGGAGAAAATAGCCACTTTGGAATGTGGACCCTACGGCACTATACCTCACTGAAGCCCCTCCCCTCCCCAAACCCCACCTTCCTCAGGCTCCACCCCCCAAATCACCAGGTATTTCCCAACCCAAAGCTGGGAACCCTAGTTGGAAAAGCTGAGCACAACTTTAATTTTTCCCCCTGTCTTAAAGTCAACAAGATGGAAAGTCAGGATTGGCTTGGCATTAAAATTTTTTTTGCAGGAAGTGATCTTGAAATCAGAATCTAGCAGAATGGCTGCCTGGTTTGCGTTGTCAACTCTGGCCTGGGACATTTGTAGAGATTTGGGTGCAATACCTGGCAGGGCACAGTTTGGGAAGGGGGAGAACTCAGCAGGGATGTGAAGCCATGGAGGTCACCCTCAGAAGCGGTCCTTTGCTCCGGGAGAACAGATACAGGGGTCATTTCCTGCAGGAGCGCACAGGAGCGGAGCTCCGGCAGTAAAGAGCCCAGGGGGCGGGCACATGCAAGAAGCCCCACCCCCTCATCCCAGCATCCCTCAGTCAAAGCAAGAAGCAGCCAGGTAAGCTGCAGAGCCCCCCCCCCGGCCCCCTGACCCAAAACAGTCCAGTGGCACCTTTAAGACCAAGATTTA
>NW_015176060.1:43583-48404 GCF_001447785.1 Gekko japonicus | reverse complement strand
GGTGGATGTTGCCTTCTGAGACACTTCCGGTGATGTCAGGGGGTGTGGCCTATGCAAATAAGTTATGCTAATAAGTTTTGCTAATGAGCTCCTGCACCTTTTTGTCTACGAAAGGACCCCTGAACAGATATATTCTCCCTGTGTTCTGTCACCCACATTGGAGGGCAGATTCCTCCCCTCCCCAGGCTCCACCCCCAGACTGAGAGTTGGCAGCTCTTCCAAACGCAGAGACAGCAGTTGTATCAGGAGACGCCTTGCGGGGGTGTGTGTGTGCAGAAGGAGAACATCAAAACTGGCCAGAAGGTAGCCCTGATTTACCTATTCTCCTTTACCATCTCCTTCAGAATATTATGGATCCGGCCTGGATGTTAGGTTTACGGTTCACTGTGGGGAAAGGTACACACAGAGAATTTCCCATGCTTGGCTGTACCATTTAGAATTGTGTTTCCCAAATGTCATATTGGCCTGAAGCAACAGATACAGAGTTTGAATTCTGGCAGCACCTTGAAGACCAACAAAGTCTAATTCTGGGTATCGGAATTATCTGCCTGAGAATGCTCACCTTCTACACACGAAAGCTGATGCCCAGAATTGAACTTTGTTGGTCTTCAGGGTGCCACTGGACTCACACTACGTCCTGTGGGATGGCAGAGTTAGCCCGACTTGTGCAGCCGGTGTAGCCGGGGGGCCGGCAGTGCTTTCCTTGACAAAATGGCGTGTGCGTGTGATGCGTGCAGTGCAGAAGGCTTCGGCAGGGAGCTCCCTTTGCCTACTGCTGCCAAGAGTGTAGCATTCTGAGATCAGCATTTATGCTCAGCGGGGAAGGGCGTGTGATGATCAGCGGGGGACACCGTGTGAGTTACAGCATCAGAGGAGAGCATCAATTTTCCATGAATCTCAGCTGCTGCCAAGACTGGTGCGGCTGCCGCGGTGGCCAGCTGTACTTCTCCGTAGGGGGGCTCGGAACTGGCACACGGATGGCTTTGACTCTGGGGGGGTGCTTGGAGTAGGGCTCCTTTTGAACAGTTGAATCAGGCCGGTCTCTCCCCACCCCCCGGTGCTAGACAGAAGTTTAGAACACAAGGGGCAGTTTCAGTTCACGAATCAAGATAGCCAAACTTGGCTCTAATTTCCTGCAGAAGGCAAGCCCAAAGTAGTGGTTCATTCAGAGATACAACAGGCATCTTTCAATGGTGGCAGGAAATTCTGCTGTCTGACTGTATTAAATGATTCCGCCCCATCCAAAGCAATGGTGTGATATAATTACTCAGTTCGGGTGGAGGCTGACTACAAGAAGCCAAGGTCACGCAATCTCCTCCTCCATCGAGGGAAACTTTGGGGAATCCATGAGCATGTGTTGATTAATTTCTTTATCATGGTACACCATAGTTGATATACTCGATTCTTGATTTAGTTGAATTTGCCTTGTAAGTTAGTGGCAGTTCACTGTATTAAATGATTCCGCCCCATACATAGCAATGGCGTGATATAATTACTCAGTCCTGGTGGAGGCTGACTACAAGAATCCAAGGTCATGCAATCTCCTCCTCCATCAAGGAATACCTTGGGGAATCCATGATCATTTGTCGATTAATTTCTTTATCATGGCACACCATAGTTGATATACTCTTGATTCTTGATTTAGTTGAATTTGCCTTGTAAGTTAGTGGCAGTTCATTTGCATCTGAAATATGGCTTATAGGATAAAACAAACTGCTTTTTGGTTTAAGAGAAGAGTTAAGCCACTTCCAAAATCACCCATGCCCTCACAATTGAAGCAGAAGCAGCAGCAGCAGCAGCAGCAGCAGCAGTAGAAGAGTTGGATTTACACCCCGCCCTTGACTTGGAGTCTCCAAGCGGCTTACAATCACCTTCCCTTCCTCTCCCCACAACAGACATCCTGTGAATTAGGTGGGGCTGTGATAGCTCTGAGAGCACTTTGCTCTTGAGAGAACAGCTCTGAGATGACCCAAGGTCATCCAGCTGGCTGCATGTGGAGGAGCGGGGAATCAAACCCAGTTCTCCCGATTACAGTCCACCGCTCCTAGCCATTACACCAAACTAGCTCTCTTAAGGTATATCATAAATTCAGCACCCTATAAGCAACAAAGACCTGACCTGGATAGCCCAGGCTAGCCCAATCTCATCAGATATCTGAAGCTAAGCAGGGTTGGCCCTGGCTAGTATTTGGATGGGAGACCTCCAAGGAATACCAGGAACATGATGCAGAGGCAGGCAATGGCTAACTACCTCTGAACGTCTCTTGCCTTGAAAGCCCAACGGGGTTACCATAAGTCAGCTGCGATTTGATGACTCCCTCACCACATACGCAATAAACCCCATTGCACAATCTCTCATGGTATTCTCACAAATGAGACTTCATAAGCCCCTACACAGAAGCTCAACAGATGCAGCACCCCAAAGACGAAGGCATATTTAAAACCTGTCTTACCGCCCGTGTTTGCACCCTGCAAGCACAAGACCAAAGGCCCTTTGAAACCGTTCTGCCTTGCACATTTTCTAAATAGGGCAGCCCACCTATCCGTACTAACAGGACTGACAATATGCTTCTAGAGGGGTTTGGGGAACAGTGTTGGATAACCATAAGGCTCATATGGGGGGAGTCAGTCCTTCGAATCCATGGGTCCTAAGCCATGTAGTGGTGGAAAGTGCCATCAAGTCACAGCTGATTTATGGCGACCATGTAGGGTTTTCAAGGCAAGAGACATTGAGAGGTGGTTGGCCATTGCCTGCCTCTGCATAGCAACCCTGGACATCCTTGGTGGTCTCCCATCCAAGTACTAACCAGGGCCAACCTGCTTAGCTTCCAAGATCTGATGAGACAGAGCTAGCCTGGGCCAAAGGGTTTATAGGTCAAAACCAGCACCTTGAATTACACATGGAAGCAGATTGGCAGAAATTGGGCTAATATAATCGTGACATGGATAGTATGACTCCCCTACCTCCCCCCGCAGAAATTGGGCTAATCGTGACATGGATAGTATGACTCCCCCACCTCCCCCCGCAGAAGAGCTGGTGCATTTTACTCTGGCTGCAGGTGTTGAGTAATCTTCAAGGGCAGCCTCACGTAAAGTACATTGCAGTAATCTACCTTCAGATGATGGCAGCTTGGATCCAGCATGACCAAGTCATCTGTGTCCACCAAAGTGATGCAGTTCATGAGCCTCATGTCAATGAAGAAAAGGGCTCCTAGCCACCGAGCTGCCCTTCTTATCTACCCACAAAGCTCTTCAATGCACCCCATTGCAAGCCGATAATAAACCGTGCCATCCTAAGCCTTAGGCTACAGTGTAAATCTGCTTGGAAGGGCACTAAAAGTCTCTTCCAATGTACCAAGCCGATAATAAACCGTGCCATCCTAAGGCTCTTCTAAGGCCACGGGCTACAGTGTAAATCTGCTTGGAAGGGCACTAAAAGTCTCTTCCAATGTACCAGCCTTCTCACCCCCAATGTTTATTTAATCTATTATTTGTTTATTTAAAATACCTTTCTCCCTTCTGGAACTCAATGTGGCATACAATATAAACACGATAAAAACAAAATGGATCAAACAATGATAAAGACACAGACAAAATCACAATTAAAAAGTATTTGCTCCATCTCGTCTGAATTCAGGTTTAGCATGTTCTCCCTTGGCCCTTGACCATGGCACCCAGGCAATGGCCTATTCCCACGTGATGGAGGACACTTGGGTCTGGAGTCTCCACCCTTTGTCAGATGTAACACAATCACACGTGAGTTGCCCATGAGGATCAAGACCATGGAAAATGTGGAAAAGGGACTTCCTCCCTGCACCATTTCCCTAATCTGAAACATTCCCAGGGGAAGTTACTTGGGGGAAATCATGTGTTTCTGGGATACACATGAGGTTCCCTAACAGGCCCAATAGTCCCCCCCTCCCCCGGACTGCTTGTTCTGAGAACTACATGAGTATTTTGCCCCATGGCTCTCTGTCAAACACATAGGGTTGCCAACTGTGGGTTAGGAAATTCCTGGAGATTTGGGGGCAGAACCTGGTTAGGGTGGAGTTTGGGGAGGGGAGGGAGCTTAGCAAGGATGTGATGTCATACTGCCCACCCTCTAAAGCTGCCGTCTTCTCCAAGGGAACCGACCTCTGTAGTCTGGGGATCACTTGTAATTCCTGCAAGACTCCAGGACCCTACTGGCAGTTGGCAACCCCACAAACACAGTGTACATGATGTGTACGTTATGTAGGGTTGCCAGGTCTGGGTTGGAAAATACCTGGAGATCTTGGGGGTGGATCCAGGAGAGGGCGGGGTTTGGGGAGGGGAGGGGCCTCAGCATGGTACAATGCCATAGAGTCCACCCTTCAAAGCAGCCATCTCTGTCAGCTGGAGATCAGTTGTAAAAGTGGGAGATCTCCAGCCCCCATCTGGAGGCTGCCAACCCTAACGTTATGAGACAGGAGAATAACTTAACAAGGCACTCCCTCATCTTAAAAACAGAATGGTAGGATCCACACATCACTGGATATTGCACTGTCGCGATCATCTCTTGGGTTTTCCTGTGTGGCCAGAAAATGACATGTGGATCCCTCCAGTGTTTGGAATCCAGGGCTATTTTTGGGCAGGAACGCACAGGAACGGAGTTCCGTCTGGCTCCCGAATTGGCCACACCCAGCAGGAACTCATTAGCATAATAGGCCACACCCAACAGCAGAAACTCATTAGGACTGGCTACATTAGGGGTGTGTGGCCTAACATGCAAAGGAGTTCCTGCTATAAAAAAGCCCTGGGTTTTGACAACAAACAAGGTAAACAGAATAAGAAGCAAAAGGTG